>NC_090030.1:2845954-3030954 GCF_037176765.1 Anolis sagrei
CTTCTCGGTGGTGGCCCCCCGGCTGTGGAACACTCTCCCTGCAGACATCAGACAGGCGCCCTCCCTCATGTCCTTCCGAAAAAGCCTCAAGACATGGCTGTTCGAGAGGGCATTTAATTAAGTGCTATAACAATGTGGTAAAGATGACTGGAATGGAACAAGGAATATGAGATTGGTTATGATTCTACTATGAGACGAAGCGGATTATTTAGTGTAACTTTGTAATTGTTGTATTGTTAATATGTTGTTGTAATTGCCTTTTTGTAAATTGCCTTTTTATATGTGTTGTACACCGCCATGAGTCGCCCTAAAGGGCTGAGAATGGCGGTTAACAAATGCATCAAATAAATAAAAATAAATAAATATCTGTCCCCTTGGAGTGCCTCTGGTGTTGCCGCAAGAAGGTCCTCCATGGTGCATGTGGCAGGGCTCAGGTTGCATTGTAGTAAGTGGTCAGTGGTTTGCTCTTCTCCACACATGCATGTCGTGGATTCCACTTTGTGGCCCCATTTCTGAAGGTTGGCTCTGCATCTCGTGGGGCCAGAGCGCAGTCTGTTCAGCGCCTTCCAAGTCACCCCGTCTTCTGTGTGCCCAGGGGGGAGTCTCTCACCTGGTATCACCCACGGATTGAGGTGCTGGGTTTGGGCCTGCCACTTTTGGACTCTTGCTTGCTGAGGTGTTCCAGCGAGTGTCTCTGTAGATCTTAGAAAACTATTTCTTGATTTAAGTCGTTGACATGCTGGCTGATACCCAAACAGGGGGTGAGCTGGAGATGTCTCTGCCTTGGTCCTTTCACTATTGGCTGCTACTTCCCGACAGATGTCAGGTGGTGCAACACCGGCTAGACAGTGTAATTTCTCCAGTGGTGTAGGGCGCAGACACCCCGTGATGATGCGGCATGTCTCATTAAGAGCCACATCCACTGTTTTAGTGTGATGAGATGTGTTCCACACTGGGCATGCATACTCAGCAGCAGAGTAGCATAGCGCAAGGGCAGATGTCTTCACTGTGTCTGGCTGTGATCCCCAGGTTGTGCCAGTCAGCTTTCGTATGATATTGTTTCTAGCGTCCACTTTTTGCTTGATGTTCAGGCAGTGCTTCTTTTAGGTCAGAGCATCTGTGGAATGACCAGGGTGGGACAAAGAGCTCTGCTAGAGCTAGGTGTGAGTGTTTCAACTGACCACCTTCATTAGCATTTGAAGGCCTGGCTGAGCCTGGGAAAATCTTTTGTTGAGAGGTGTTAAGATGTGCCTGGTTGTTTTCTCTCTGCTGTTTTGCTGTTGTAATTTTAGAGTTTTTTAAAATATTACTTCAACCAGAGAAGTCAGCCATAGCAGAGCACCTGAGGAACCAGCCTGGACACAGCATATTATTTGAGAACACAGAAATGCTGGACAACACCAACAACCACCATGTCAGACTACACAGAGAAGCCATTGAAATCCACAAGCATGTGGACAATCTCAACAGAAAGGAAGAGACCATGAAAATGAACAAAATCTGGCTACCAGTATTAAAAAACTCTAAAATTACAATAGCAAAACAGCAGAGAGGAAACAACCAGGCACATCTTAACACCTCTCAACAGGGGATTTTCCCAGGCTCAGCCAGGCCTTCAAATGCTAATGAATGTGGTCAGTTGAAACATTCACACCTCGCTCCAGCAGAGAAGAGCTCTTTGCCCCACCCCAGCCATTCCACAGATATATAAACCCATTGTCCTAATCCCAACAGACCTCACTACCTCTGAGGATGCTTGCCATAGATGCAGGCGAAACGTCAGGAGATAATGCCTCTAGAACATGGCCATATAGCCTGAAAAAACCCACAAGAACCTAGTGATTCCAGCCATGAAAGCCTTCGACAATACATTAACATTACGTTTTTATTTATATAGATTGTTTGCATGTTACAGACATGTGTTTTTACTACCTGGGAAGGAATCCCACTGGAGCACTGCAGCACACCCAGATACCTGGGAGCCACTCTGGATTTACAAGAAGCAAAAAAATGGCTGCTAGAAATAATATCATACGAAATCTGACTAGCACAACCTGGGGGTCACAACCAGACACAGTGAAGACACCTGCCCTTGCGCTTTACTACTTTGCTGCTGGGTATGCATGCCCAGTGTGGAACACATCTCACCACGCTAAAACAGTGGATGTGGCTCTTAATGAGGCATGCCACATTATCACAGGATGTCTACATCCTGGAGAAATTATACTGTCTAACCAGTATTGCACCACCTGACATACATCGGGAAGTAGCAGCCTGTAATGAAAGAATCAAGGCAGTGACATCTCCAGCCCATCCTCTGTTCAGATATCAGCCAGCATGCCAATGCCTTAAATAAAGAAAGAGCTTCTTAAGATTTACAGAGATACTCGCAGGAACCCCTCAGCAAGCAAGAGTCCAAAAGTGGCAGGCTCAAACCCAGAACCTCAATCAGTGGCTGAGACTGGATGAGAAACTCCCCCCTGGGCACACAGAAGACTGGGTGACTTGGAAGGTGCTGAACAGGCTCTGGCACCACGAGATGCAGAGCCAAGCTTAAGAAATGGGGCCACAAAGTGGAGTCCACGACATGTGAGTGTGGAGAAAAGCAAACCACAGACAATCTATTACAATGCAGCCTGAGCCCTGCCACATGCGCAATGGAGGACCACACTCCAAGTGGCCAGCTACTGGTCAAAGGACATTTAATAGAATGCCAAGTTTGTAAATTTTGTGTGTAATTTTTACATACAATATATCTGTATTCTCAATTTGCTTCTGACATGATAAATACATAACTGTGTAATAAAATTATTATATAAATGAATATATAATATAACATACCATCTATCTATCTATCTATCTATCTATCTATCTATTTATCTATCTGAGACCCCAGTGGAGCAGTGGGTTAAAGCACTGAGCTACTGGTCTTGTTGACCTAAAGGCTGCAGGTTCGAATCCAGGGAGCGGCATCAGCTCCCGCTGTCAGCCCCAGCTTCTGCCAACCTAGCAATTCAAAACATTCAAATGTGAGTACATCAATAGGTACCACTCCGGAAAGAAGGTAACAGCACTTCATGCAGTCATCCCAGTGGCCACATGACCTTGGAGGTGTCTACGGACAATGCCGGCTCTTCAACTTAGAAATTGAGATGAGCACCAGAGTTGGACACAACTGGACTGTCAGGGGAAAACCATGACTGTCAGGGGAAAACCTTTACCTATACATATATACATATAGGTAAAGGTAGTCCCCTGACATTAAGTCCAGTCATGTCTGACTCTGGGGTGTGGTGCTCATCTCCATTTCTAAGCCGAAGAGCCAGCGTTCTCTGTAGACACCTCCAAGGTCATGTGGCCAGCATGACTGCATGGATCGCCATTACCTTCCCGCTGGAGCGGTACCTATTGATCTACTCACATTTGCATGTTTTCGAACTGCTAGGTTGGCAGAAGCTAGGGCTGACAGCGGAAGCTCACACCGCTCCCCGGAATCGAACCTGCGACCTTTCGATCAACAAACTCAGCAGCTCAGTGCTTTAACCCACTGTGCCACCGGGGGCTCCCTATATATACATATACATATACATATACACACACACACACACACACATATATATATATACACACACACACACACACACATACATATACATACATACATATATATATATATATATATATATATATATATATATATATATATATATGGATGGCATGAAACTCTTCTAAGGGGTTGGTTAAACTGAAATACCACGTTGCAAAAGGATGCCCGTCTAAAAAGCATATCGCCAACATGAATAGGCGTCAATGGGGATTTTTTAAAAACACTGTTTACATTTAATGTTTGCATCTTTGTATATATTTTAAACGGCGTGCTGATGCTTTTATATTAAGCTGCTTTGAGTCTCCTTTGGGAAAGATAAAGCAGGGTATAAATATAATAGTAACAACAACAACAGCAACAACAACAGCGGAAAGCTTGGAAAGCTCTGCTGTAGACCCCTATGTTGGGTCAAAAAGGAGTTAAATATGAAGTATCAAGGTGGATAACAACAACAACAACAATAATAACAACAGCAACAGACAGTCATGCTATCTCCATCCATTCATGTTCCTTAAGAAGAGCTCTATCGCCCTCTGCTGGCAAGATAGAATACTTTAGAAGTATGCAACGTCCTGTGCTGTTTGCTTTGTAGTTTTGGAACAAAATTCTCTGTCTATATATTTCATATAACCATTAGTATAAAGGAATACTGAGGAATGCCTCAGGGGGCCATTCTCTCCCCTCTGTGGTTTAACATCTCTATGCGACCACTTGCTCAGCTGGTCCGAGCTTTTGGGCTGGAGTGTGACCAGTACGCTGATGACACTCAGCTTATGTTGAAGATGGAAGGCCGACCAGACTCTGTACCCGATGGTTTCCATCCGTGCCTCGAGGCTGTTACTGGATGGCTGCGTGCCAGCAGGTTGAGGGTGAATCTGGCAAAGACGGAGATCCTCTGGCTGGGTCGACTGGGCAGTGGGGACATCCAGCTGTCTACCCTGGATGGTGAGGCGCTACGCCCATCATCATTGGTCAAGAGTCTGGGAGTCCTTGTGGACCCTCTGCTGATGATGGAGGCCCAGGTCTCTCTCCGCCGTGAGCAGAACCGCCTTCTTTCTTTCCCCTGCGGCAGGCTAGACGGCTGGCCCCCTCCCTGTCCAGAGACGACCTAGCTACGGTGATCCAGGCTACGGTCATCTCAAGACTGGACTACTGTAACGCCCTCTCCATTGGCCTTCCTCTGTCGGTGATCCGGAAGCTCAAGTTGGTACAAAATGCAGCTGCTCGGCTTCTTGTGGGAATTCCAATGAGATGCCACATCACCCCAATCTGACTGCAGGGGCATTACTTACTTACTTACTTACTTACTTACTTAGGCGATCCCTCGTTGGACGAGTAAGATGGTCTTCCGTCATGGGTTTCCTTGTGGGTCCGGATGTGGCTGTGGAGCCCTATTCTTGCTCTGCATCTTCTTCCACAGTGAGGGCGTTGGTTTCCAGGTGGAAGGCGGTCCCGGTCGGGGTTGGCTTGACGCACCTTCCTCCTGGCGCGTTTCTCTCTTTCTCCCTCCATTCGTGCCTCCTCGAATTCTGCAGCACTGCTGGTCACAGCTGACCTCCAGCTGGAGCGCTCAAGGGCCAGGGCTTCCCAGTTCTCAGTGTCTATGCCAGACACTGAGAAGGTGCATTGGTTACCCATTGAGCACCGGATCACTTTCAAAGGGATGGGACTCACCTTGAAGGCCTTGCATGGTCTGGAGCCGATGTACCTGAGGGACCGCCTCACCCCCTCCCAACCCCAGAGATCCCTCCGCTCTGAGGACCAAGATCTATTGGAAGTCCCCAGTGTCAAGACCTTGCGTCTAACGGCAACCAGGCGCAGAGCCTTCACAGCAGTGGCACCATCGCTCTGGAATACTCTGCCACCTGAAGTCCGTGCCTTGCGGGACTTACCAGCTTTCCGCAGGGCATGGAAGACATACTTGTTTCGACAGGCCTTTGATCTTTGATATTGCTGTTTTTAAATTGTTTTTAAATTGTGTTCGATTTTAGCCATTCTTGTAACCCGCTCCGAGCCCCAGGGGAGTAATAAATAACTAATAAATAAATAAATATAAATATTTTTGATGTCTGCATAGAAACTTCCACCGCCAATGTAACACACAAGACATCTCTTATAATAACAGTATTTAATAAGGAACTAAAAAAAGGAGAAAAATACCAAAAAAGGGGGAGTAGTGGTCCAGGAATGCAAGGATTACAAAACTGTATGTACACACATTGGAGGAACAAGAAAAGCAAATGAACTGATAAACAGGAGTAGACCCTGTTTTTGGTGTTCTTGGGGTTTGGTAGTTAAGAGACCAAACCCACCGATACGAAGAGAATTTAGCCATCAGTGATGGTGAGGTTAGTCTCATGTTAGTCTCATTTCATTCCTGGCTTCTTGAGAATGGAGAAAAATGTTTGGGAGAAAAGGCAGAGAGGTCTCAGATTCCAATGCCAAGTTAGAAGACTTTGGAGATCCACCAAAACACATCCATTCTTATCTTCATCCACCATTGATGCCAATTTTGCAGGAAGTCGGTAGCTGCCACAAATGATGGCAATATTGTTGTCTTGAAAAGATAGTCTTTGGAAAAAAGAAAACCTTCAAGATCCTTCCTGGTGGGATCACTTGCCTTCAGTGACCATTCCAGAAGCATTTTGCTGAGGGAAATACTGCCCAAGTTGCATTGAAAAGACAAGGAGAAAGCCTTCAAGATCCTTCTTGATGGTATCTCTGACCTTCAGTGACCATTCTTGGAGCATTTTGCTGTGGAAATACTGCCCAAGTTGCCTTGAAAAGATAGTCTTTGGAAGGAGAAAACCTTCTTGATGGCATCTCTGACCTTCAATGAAGCATTTTACTGAGAAAATACTGCCTAAGTTGCATTGAAAAGTCAATCTTTGGAAGGGGAAACCTTTCAAGATCTATCTTGGTGGGATCTCTGACCTTCAGTGACCATTCTTGGAGCATTTTGTTGCAGAAATACTGCCTAAGTTGCCTTGAAAAAGACAATCTTTAGAAGGAGAAAGTCTTCAAGATCCTTCTTGGTGGCATCTCTAACCTTCAATGAAGCATTTTGCTGAGGAAATCCTTCCCAAGTTGCATTGAAAAGTCAATCTTTGGAAGGGAAAACCCTTCAAGATCTATCTTGATCGGATCTCTCACCTTCAGTGACCATTCCTGGAGCATTTTGCTGTGGAAATCCTGCCCAAGTTGCCTTGAAAGAATAGCCTTTGGAAGGAGAAAACCTTCAAGATCCTCCTTGGTGGGAACTCTGACCTTTGGTTACCATTCCTGGAGCATTTTGCTATGGAAATCCTTCCAAAGAGCAGCCTTTGGAAGGAGAAAACCTTCAAGATCCTCCTTGGTGGGAACTCTGACCTTTGGTGACCATTCCTGGAGCATTGATGCCATCCCAATGAAAGCATTTCGTGCACAAACACCAACTGTTAGCTTGAGTTAAACCTGTATCCAACATACTTTTTGGAATGAGCATACATTAGAAGGTGGCTTCTCGTTCCCAAGTGCTCACAGTGAAGACATAAGTAGGCTTTGTTAATGTAGCCGACGGACAGAGAGTCACCGGAGGGGCTACTGCACAATCTGGGGCATTTCGCTCCATGCTTTGGCCTTCTGCTTGGCCAAAGAAAGCCACGGCGGCTCTGAAGGGCTACCGCAAGAAGAGAGAGGCAGGCTTGGCAACAGATGGGTTTCCTTTTCCATCGGACGGACCTCCCGAGAAGCTGCTCTGATAGGCTTTGCTGGGGAAACAGAAGGGGAAGGGAGGGATCAGAAAAACAGGGTACATGCACCTGAAAAAGCATCTTGATATGTATAGATGTATAGCAGTATGTTTTAGCTGCTCTCCTCAATAAATCCTCCCTTTCTCCTTTCTCAGTCCCCAAGTTTTGGACAACTCTTCCAGGAGTAAATTTCCCTCCATAGAGGTAGAGTCCTCTCACTTCTTGCTGTCTCAACCCATTCTTAACTAGGAGTCATTCGTAAGTCAGATGTCTGTAACTCAGGGACAGCCTGTAGATACCTTTTGGAGCTGACGTGGTCATCTTTGGCTGTGTTTTCATCTCAAGGACGTGGTGCGGAATGCTGTTTTTCAATAAGGGCAGACCAGTCAGATTCAAGTGCTGCAAAGTAAAAAAAAAAGGTGGGGTGCAATTATTCACGGCAGAATGAAAACACCTAAATCTGAACAGTTCCTCTGCTTTGCAAGAGCCAGGTAGAAATTGTCTAAAAACAAACCATAGTCTGAGATACAGACAGGTAACCTTTGATTGGGTTGTTGTAGGTTTTCCAGGCTATATGGCCATGTTCTAGAGGCATTTTCTCCTGATGTTTCGCCTGCATCCATGGCAAGGATCCTCAGAGGTAGGAGGTCTGTTGGAACTAGGAAAATGAGTTTATATATCTGTGGAATGACCAGGGTGGGGCAAAGGACTTTTGTCTGCTGGAGCCAGGTGTGAATGTTTCAACTGACCACCTTTATTGTTGGATTCTTCTGGGCCACTACATTTCCAGGGAAAAATTCCTCCCCTGAACTATTATTATTATTGGGTTGTTGTAGGTTTTTCGGGCTATATGGCCATGTTCCAGAAGCATTCTCTCCTGACATTTCGCCTGCATCTGTGGCAAGCATCTTCAGACCTCACAACCTCTGAGGATGCTTGCCAAAGATGTAGGCGAAATGTCAGGAGAGAATGCTTCTAGAACATGGCCATATAGCCCAAAAAACCTACAACAACCCAGTGATTCTGGCCATGAAAGCCTTCAACAATATTATTATTATTGTTGTTGTTATTATTATTATTATTATTATTGGATTGTTGTAGATTTTTTCGGGCTATATGGCCATGGTCTAGAGGCATTCTCTCCTGACGTTTCGCCTGCATCTATGGCAAACATCCTCAGAGGTAGTGAGGTCTGTTGGAAGTAGGAAAAAAGGTTTATATATCTGTGGAAAGACCAGGGTGGGACAAAAGACTCTTGTCTGCTGGAGCTAGGGGTGAATGTTTCAACTGATTAGCATATGATAGCTTGGAACCACTCTCACAACCACCTTGTCAGGCTACACAGAGAAGCCATTGAAATCCACAAGCATGTGGGCAATTTCAACAGAAAGGAGGAGACCATGAAAATGGACAAAATCTGGCTACCAGTATTAAAAAAACTCTAAAATTAGAACGGCACAACAACAGAGATGAAACAAACAAGGAAATCTAATCACCTCTCAACAAAAGATTGCTCCAGGCACTGCCAGGCCATCAAATGCTAATCAAGGTGGTCAGTTGAAACATTCACACCTAGCTCCAGCAGTCATCGTTCCACAGATATATAAACCCGATTTTCCTAGTTTCAACAGACCTCACTACCTCTGAGGATACTTGCCATAGATGCAGGCGAAACGTCAGGAGAGAATGCCTCTAGACCAGTGGTTCTCAACCTTCCTAATGTCATGACCCCTTAATCTACTTCCTCATGTTGTGTTGACCCCCAACCATAACATTATTTTCGTTGCTACTTCATAGCTGTAATTTTGCTCCTGTTATGAATCGCCATGTAAATATCTGATATACAGGATGTATTTTCATTCACTGGACCAAACTGGGCACAAATACCCAGTACGCCCAAATTTGAATACTGGTAGGCTTGGGGGGTTCATTTTGCCTTTTGGGAGTTGTAGTTGATGGGGTTTATAGTTCACCTACAATCAAAGAACATTCTGAACTCCACCACCAATGGAATTGAACCAATCTTGGCACGCAGAACTCCCATGACCAACAGGAAATGCTGGATCTTGGGGGCATTGACCTTGAGTTTAGGAGTTGTAGTTCACCTACATCCAGAGATCACCATGGACTCAAGCAATGCTGGATCTGGACCAAACTTGGCACGAATACTCAATATGCCCACATGTGAACACTGGTGGAGTTTGGGGAAAATAGACCTTGACATTTGAGAATAGTAGTTGCTGGGATTTATAGTTCACCTACAATCAAAGAGCATTCTGAACCCCACCAACAATAGAATTGGGCCAAACTTCCCATACAGTAACCCCATGACCAACAGAAAATACTGCATTTTCTGATGGTCTTCAGTGACCCCTCTGGCACCCCCTTGCAACCCCTCCAGGGGTCCCGACCCCCAGGTTGAGAAACACTGCTCTAGACCATGGCCATATAGCCCGAAAAAACCTACAACAACCCAGTGATTCCGGCCATGAAAGCCTTCGACAATAAACATCACATATTTTGTGGCAGATAACACTTTCTTACCAGGAACACAACATTTTCCAAATGTTGTAATCTGAGCGCTTTTAAATCATAGAATCATAGAATCATAGAATCAAAGAGTTGGAAGAGACCTCATGGGCCATCCAGTCCAACCCCATTCTGCCAAGAAGCAGGAATATTGCATTCAAATCACCCCTGACAGATGGCCATCCAGCCTCTGTTTAAAAGCTTCCAAAGAAGGAGCCTCCACCACACTCCGGGGCAGAGAGTTCCACTGCTGAACGGCTCTCACAGTCAGGAAGTTCTTCCTAATGTTCAGATGGAATCTCCTCTCTTGTAGTTTGAAGCCATTGTTCCATTGCGTCCTAGTCTCCAGGGAAGCAGAAAACAAATATCACAGCATCTCTACCTTTTCCTGCGGTGAAACACCAACGTGCTTCTCCCCCGCTTGCTCTGCTTTGGCCAAAGGTTTCTGGTCTCTTTTCTGTCCTTCGATGAGAGGGAAGCCTTGGAAGCCGCTCCGCTTGAGTTTTGCCATTGAAATCCAGGCCGGTTCAGGTGACGGGGGTTCCAAAGGTGCGGACGGGCTTTGATCTGCAAGGAAAGGATCAGAGAGAGTCCAACCCAGGTTTTCCTCTTCGTCTTGTTCTCAGAGATTTCCTATGCATGCCCTGCTCTAATCTTATAAACTTCTCTAATCCAGATGAGGATATACAGAACGAGAAAACTGGTAGCCTATGGAACTATACATCAACCTACTGCCCATCCCATAACCACCTGAATACTGATAAGATACAGTACTTCATCCCATAAAAACTATAATCAGAATGTTAGAATCACACTACGAAAAGAAATGACATGTTATTTATTTATTTATTTATTTGGGGTTCTTTTACCCCGCCCTTCTCACCCCGAAGGGGACTCAGGGCGGCTTACAAAAGCAAGGCACAATTTGATGCCTGCATCATAAAAACAATCAACACAAAATTACATCAATACACAGTTAACACCAAATATATATTATAACCATAAAATCAATAAAATCAATAAAACCAAATACAAACCCAGATTCTCCTCTTACATGGTCAGCGTTCGCTACTCATAGATCTAGTTTTACGTTCCACTTCATCAATCCTGCTGGTCTTACTCGCCTGGTTGTCTGATTTAATTGCCGGAGTGCCCAAAGGCCTGGTCCCATAACCAAGTCTTCAGCTTCCTCCTAAAGGCGAGGAGGGATGATGATGCCCTGATTTCCCCCAGGAGTGAGTTCCACAGGTGGGGGGCCACCACTGAGAAAGCCCTGCTCCTCGTCCCCACCAGCCTCACTTGTGACAGTGGTGGGGTCGAGAGCAGGGCCTCCCCAGATGATCTCAGACTCCGAGGTGGGACGTAGAGGGAGATACGTTCGGACAGATACACTGGACCGGAACCGTACAGGGTTTTGTAGGTCAAAACCAGCACCTTGAATTGTGCTCGGAACTGGATCGGCAGCCAGTGGAGCTGACACAACAGGGGGGTGGTATGCTCCCTGTATGTCGCTCCGGTGAGCAATCTGGCTGCCGCTCGCTGGACTAGTTGAAGTTTCCGAACAGTCTTCAAGGGCAACCCCACATAGAGTGCATTGCAGTAGTCTATTCGGGATGTAACAAGAGCGTGGACCACCGTGGCCAGATCAGACTTCCCAAGGTACGGGCACAACTGGTGCACAAGTTTTAATTGCGCAAAAGCTCTCCCGGCCACCGCTGAAACCTGGGGTTCCAGGCTCAGCGATGAGTCCAGGATCACTCCCAAGCTGCGAACCTGCGACTTCAGGGGGAGTGGAACCCCATCAAGCACAGGCTGTAACCCTATACCCTGTTCGGCCTTACGACTGACCAGTAGGACCTCTGTCTTGTCTGGATTCAATTTCAATTTCTCCCCCTTATCTTCTCCATAAGATTGCAATGCAACTTGGTTCTACCATCACAAGGGAGTTAATTAATTATGAACAAATTAGTTATTTGTAACTACCTGAGGTCCTCGGTATCCATTGAGGGGAAAAAGGAAGGGGCCCGAGGCTGTTAGGAATTGTGGGAGTTGAAGTCCAAAACACCTGGAGGGCCCAAGTTTGCCCATGCCTGCTCTATACATATAACATTATTTTTGTTCCTGGGTCCCAAGTACCATTTGCTAATTGGTTATATCATTAAAAATATAGAAAAAAGTGTATTAAACTGCAAAAACTTTGTTTCTGCGTGTGGGACACTTTGCAACACATTTTGCTCTAGTTTTTCAATGAATATCTCATCAACGTAAGTTTGTGATAGCCACAAAAACAAAGTTAATGGAATACAGCAACTACTTTCAAAGTAAGGACTTCACAATTAAATAGGAATAAGGGGTCACAGTTACAGGTTAAACTGCTAGCTGCAGAAAAAAAAATGCTGACTGGAAGGTTAATGGTTCAAAGCCACGAGTCAGGGTCAGCTCCTGCTATCAGCCCTAGCTCCTGTCAACCTAGCAGTTCAAAAACATGTAATCTGAGTAGATCAATAGGTATCACCTCAGTGGAAAGGTAAAAGGTACTCTGCAGCTATGCCAACAAAACACAATCAGGAGAGTCTATGGATGACAGGCTCCTTAGCATGGAAAAATGGAACAAGAGCACCTCCTCATGGCCAGAGTTGAGCATTGCCTCCAGACGCCAGAGATGGAAAGGGAAACCTTTGCCTTTGTTTGTGTATTGTATTTATTTATTTACGATATTTCTATCCTGCCTTTCTCAAGCCCGAAGGCAACTCAATGTCATTGTTTACTGTACTAAGGCATTGAATGTTTGTCTATATATGTTTATAGTGTAATCTGCTCTGAGTCCCCTTGGGGAGATAGATGTGAATATAAATAAAGTGTATTATTATTATGCTAAAACAGTGGATGTGGCTCTTAATGAGACATGCCGCATTATCACAGGGTGTTTGTGCCCTACACCATTGGAGAAATTACACTGCTTAGCCGGTATTGCACCACCTGACATCCGCCGGGAAGTAGCAGCCAATAGTGAAAGGACCAAGGCAGAGACATCTCCAACTCATCCCCTGTTTGGGTATCAGCCAGCACGCCAATGACTTAAATCAAGAAATAGTTTTCTAAGATCTGCAGAGACACTCGCTGGAACGCCTCAGCAAGCGAGAGTCCAAAAGTGGCAGGCTCAAACCCAGCACCTCAATCCGTGGGTGATACTCGATGAGAGGCTCCCCGCTGGGCACACAGAAGACTGGGCGACTTGGAAGGCACTGTACAGACTGCGCTCTGGCACCACGAGATGCAGAGCCAACCTCAAGAAATGGGGCTACAAAGTGGAATCCTCGACATGCGAATGTGGAGAGGAGCAAACCACTGACCACCTGCTGCAATGCACGCTGAGCCCTGCCACATGCACCATGGAGAACTTCCTTGCGGCAACACCAGAAGCACTCCAAGTGGCCAGATATTGGTCAAAGGACATTTAATCAACTACCAAGCTTGCAAACTCTGTGTTTTGTCTATCTGTTTGTTTGTTTTTGTTAAAAATGTATACAAATATCTGGTTGTTGATGACACAATAAATAAATAAATAATAATAATAATTATTATTATTATTATTATTACACTTTCAAACCAGAAACAGAACATTTTTCAAACTTTGTTACATACGGTAATTAGCCAAATGCTTCTGAAGCTGCCCTGTCTCTGCAACAGGAATACCTGAAGCTCTGCTCATCTGCTGCTTGGTTGTCCCTTCTTCCGCTTTGACCGTGAGGGACTTCTTCTCAGGTTTTGCCACCAAACCTTTGACGCTGCCTGTTGTTCTCTTTGGCGGCGGAGTCTCAGAAATGGGTACCTTTGGTTCGTCTTTGGCTAAGACAGTGGCGGCTGCAGAAGATGCTGGCGATGGAGTTTGCTTTAGCCTCTCCTGACGCTGCTGCTCCATCTGGTATTTGAGTAAAGAGGAGGTCCTCCTCAGCCTCACCCCAAACGGGCTCTCCTGGCCGTGCGGTTCCTTGTGGGGCTGCTCGGTTATGGAATTCGTGCTGCTTTTACTCCTCTCAAGTCTTTCTGGGCTGGAGAATAAACACCCTGGCAAAGCGGAGTCCAGTTGAGATGTTCCTTCGAACAGTTCTGGTTTGATGGGAGGAGAAGATGGAGAGCTTGTAAGGCAAGCGCTGTCCGTCGAGCTCGATCCTCCCGAGAGTGACCGCTGCCAAGCTGGAGCAATGGTGAACCTCACCGGCTTGGCAGAAACGCATTTCGCTTGCGTCTCGACATCCTCGTCAGGATTTTTACTTTCTTCCCCAGTTTTCATGTTTTCCGACGACTCACCAGAGTCATTATCAAGAGGGATGCTTTTGGAAGGTATCTCAGCAGCTTCAGGAGGAAACGAAGGATGATTCAATGATCGCCGAATCGTGTTTTCTTCTTGCCTTCCTGGGCTGTTTCTCAAAGGAGAGGTACAAGGATCGGAGGAGGGAAAAGGGCTTTCACGTGCGGCTTTCTGGAGCGGAGGTTCTTCTATTTTGGCAACGAAGGCGGCCACCTCTTCTTGTTGCGTGTGGCTTCCAAACAGTTCCGTCTCCACATCTGCAGATTCTTCCTCTCCTTCTTTGACTGTTGGAACATCTTCAAAAGTTGAGATTTCCTCTGCCTCTGACAAAGTCTCTGAAACCGGTGAAGGAACGAACTCCGCAGAATCGGGCGCAGGGCTCCAAGAACCATTCCAAGTCCTATCTCCTGCTTTCTCACCATATTTCACATCACTAACAGTTCTAGAGCCTTCCGATTCTTGTTCTACCAGCTGTGGGCAAGACGAATGAATATATTCAGTTGGTAGATCATGGACCCTTCCTGGAACATCTCCAGGCATTGCCAAAAATGGCAAATCACCAGGTCCAGCAGCTTCTGCCTCTGGAGGTAAAGACTTGGCACATTCAGTGACCTCTTTTGCAAGATGATGTTTGAGACCATCCGTTCTTTTCGCCTCTTCCTCCTCCATATCCTCCTTTTCTTCACATTTTGGTAGCTCTTTGTTCCAGCCATCCATCTGCACAGCGGCCTCCTTTTCCATCTCCAAACCGAGGTGCCAATCCCCATCTGTGCCGGGTCCAGCATTCCAGGAATAGCGCAAAGCATCAGCCACCCTTGTCGCAGGCAATATGTTCTTAGTCCAACTTGGGATCTTTGCATTCTGGGCTGATAGGCCTGTGCAAGAAAAGAGGGGGAGAATTTATGGCTTGCAAACCTCACCAACTTCTCTCAGTGTTCCCCACGCTCTCCTGGACATGCACACAAAGGCATTTATACACAGAGATACACCGTCAGTTTACCTTTCCGATCCTTTCCATGGCTCTCAGCACCTTCGGGTGATTCTGGCGGGCTCGATTTCCCTTCGGCACTTCCAAAAGAGCATTCCTCCTTCTCTAGCTGTTCCATCTAATGTCAGAGACAAGAGTCAGAACTGCTCAAGGAATCAGAGAATCAGAGAACAGCAGAACCAGAGAATAATAAGAATTGGATTTTCAACCAATGTCAGTGCAGACATGAAAGAGTGAAGCAGGTGATGGACATGGCCATTCCCCTTTGCCACAGGACCGTATTTATTTATTTATTTATTTGCAGTATTTCTATCCCGCTTTTCTCACCCCTGGGGGGACTCAAAGCGTTTTACACATAACTGACAAAACTTCAGTGCCATACATTGGACACTGACGCGAAGCCAATCCATAACAACCACAATAATAAAACCACAATTAAACATAAATCATAATTAGACAGTACATAAGCAATCATTAAAACAATAAATAATAAAAACAGTCTTGCCAGTCGTATTGTCATTCTAGTCCATGTCCTTTAAATTCTACAAACATCTACTGTCCAAAGGCCTGGTCCCAAAGCCATGATTTTAATTTCTTTTGAAAAGCCAGGAGGGAGGGAGCAAATCTTACCTGATTTGGGAGTGTGTTCCATAGGCGAGGGGCCACCGCCGAGAAGGCCCTGTCTCTCGTCCCCGCCAGACACATTTGTGCAATTGACGGGAGCGAGAACAGGGTCTCCCCGGATGATCTTAGATTACGAGATGGAATGTAGGGGGTGGATGCGTTCGGACAAGTAGACTGGGCCAGAACCATATAGAGGCCACAGTAGTCCACGCTCTGGTTACATCCCATTTAGACTACTGCAACGCTCTCTACGTGGGGTTGCCTTTGAAGACGGCTCGGAAGCTCCAATTAGTCCAACGTTCGGCAGCCATGATTCTAACAGGAGCGGAGCGCAGGGAGCACACCACTCCTCTGTTGCACCAGCTCCACTGGCTGCCGATCTGCTACCGGGCTCAATTCAAAGTGCTGGCGTTGGCCTTTAAAGCCCTAAACTGTTCTGGCCCAAGTTACCTATCCCAACGTATCTCGGCCTATCAGCCCGCCAGGACCCTGAGATCTTCTGGGGAGGCCCTGCTCTCTATCCCGCCTGCTTCACAGGTACGGCTGGCGGGGACGAGGGACAGGGCCTTTTCTGTGGTGGCCCCTCGGCTGTGGAACGCCCTTCCCATGGAGGTAAGATCAGCCCCCTCGCTGATGGTGTTCCGAAGAAGATTAAAAATCTGGATGTTCGAACAGGCATTTGGTTAATCAGTGCAATGAATGTGACGATTACAGGAATGGAAATATGGACTCTAGTGATGAGAAGCATTGTGTTGTTATTGTTGTGTAATACTGTATATTGTGCTTTTGTGGTTTAAATTGTATATTGTGACTGATTTTACCCTTGTTGTAAACCGCGTTGAGTCGCGGGTTAGGCTGAGAAACTGCGGTATACAAGTAAAGTAAATAAATAAATAAATAGAGCTTTATAGGTCAAAACCAGCACTTTGAATTGGGCTTGGAGATGGACTGGCAGCCAGTGGAACTGGCACATCTTCTTCCCATCCCTGGCAAGGCGCCCCAGAAGGATACTGTGGTCGACGGTATCGAAGGCCGCTGAGAGGTCCAGGAGCACCAACAGGGACACACTCCCCCTGTCTAGCTCCCGGCGCAGATCATCCACTAAGGCGACCAAGACCGTCTCGGTACCATGCCCCGGTCTGAAACCAGACTGTGCCGAATCCAGATAATCCGTGTCTCTCAAGAATACCTGGAGTTGTCCAGCACTGTGGGTGGGACCAGATACTTATTGGGACAGGCCCATGGTTGCCATGGCTGACATGAAGTCCTGAGCCTCTCCTGACAGAGTGGTCTCAGCATGGACATTGAAGTCCCCCAGCACAATGAGCCATTGGGACTCCAAGGCCAGGCCTGAGACCACTCCGGACAGCTCAGGTAGGGAGACTGTAGTGCAGCGGGGTGGTCGGTACACCAACAGAATCCTATCCTGTCCCGGTCACCGACTCTCAGGCCAACACACTCAAATGTGGTAGACTGTGGGATGGGGCACCTGGTCACGGGGATGGTATCCTTATAGACAATTGCGACACCCCCTCCCCGCCCTCCAGATCTTGACTGGTGCTGAACGGAGAGATTAACCCCCCCAGCCTCATCCAACCAGGTCTCCGTTATACAAGCCAGGTCAGCGTGTTCTTCAAGGATTCGATCCTGAATAATAGATGTTTTTCCATTCACTGACCTGGCATTGAACAGCACCACTCGCAACCTAGAGGGACCGCCATCCTCGGTACTCAGCTTAACCTTGTCAGCAGCCCTATTTAAATTTACAAGAGTTCTTCCTTCAATTTCTGGCCGAATTGGTAATTTAGAGTTTTCACAGAATTCAACAACGAGAGTACGCTGGCAATGCTGCCCTAGCAAAGGAAAAACCACTCTGGCACGGAGAAAGAGGCGGAGAAAGGGGCGGGGAGAGAGGCGGAGTCTCATGACGTCAGGGACGTGCTGGCACAGTTTGCTCCCGCAGGAGGCTAGTTTGCGATGGGTCTAAGGAAGGGTAGACACTAGGCCTGGGTAACAACGCAAAAATTTGTTTCTAAAATCGATTTGTATTTGGGGGTTTTTTTTTGTTTCGGTATTTAAAATAATTACAAAATTTTCCCTTAAAAAAGTTCGGTATTTACGAAATTTCGTTAATATTTACAAAACATTTTGTAAAGATGGCGCCCTTTTTTTTCAATATTTTTTCAATATTTTTCAATATTTTTTCAATATTTTTTCAATATTTTTTTAATTTAATTATTAATTTAGTAGAATAGGGAGGAGAAATTATTATTAAGGAGGGAAGGCAGGCACTCACTCACTCTGGCGGGCCCTCAAGCGCTGCCGCCGGCTCCTCCGAAGCAATGCGAAATTGGGAGAAGGGCTCCCCAAAGGCCATCTAGCCCAGCCCTCCGCTAAGGAATTGGGAGAACGAAGCACACCCACCACAAAGGTGAGGAAGGAGGGACGGGCCGCCTTCCCGCTGAGGGTCGCTCGCCCTCTCGCTCGCTTGCTCAGCCGGCGCCTTCCCCGCCCTCTCCTCCTCCTCCTCCTCCTCTTTCAGGCTCTGATTGGCTAAGGAGAGGAGAGAGAGGAGAGCTCCCAGCAAGCATCTAGCCAAGCCATCTTACGTATTTCCGAAATGGACGGAAATACAAAATTTTTTGGCGCATGCGTTTCGATATTTAAAAACACTTCCGGGTTTAAAAATAAGTTTTGTAATCGTTTTGTAATTGCTAAAATTAACGAATATTTAACGAATTACAAAATTATCGAACGAAATCGCCCAGGCCTAGTAGACACCCTCTTGGAGCAAACCTTCCCCTAAAGGAAGCCCTATGGGAGACGATCCCAGTTGCAAAGAACCATCCCGCGGCAAGGAGGCACTTACGAAAAGACTTTGGGTTTTGTTGGCAAAGGCTTTCTGCCTCCGCGGATGCACGGCCATCTTGTGCCTGGCGGCCGAGGTGTCCAGGCAGCCCAACGGAGTGGCCGGGCTGTTGAAATCGGCCGGAACAAAATGACCCATTGCCAAGGCCGGATGCCCAAGGACCACTGGGCTGAGAGGTCTGGAGGCGGATTCGGAGGCGACCTGCAAAGCAAAGACCAATCCATTATGTGCCTGTTGCATCCTTCTAAGTATGGTGATCAATGTTAACCAAAAATCAAAGCAAACAGGGCCCAATATTTAATATTTTATTATATACTAGCCGTCCCCTGCCATGCGTTGCTGTGACCCAGTCTGTGTATATTTGTTTTGTGTGTATGTATGTGTATATATGTAGTTTTGCGCATGAGTTTTAATATATTTTTAATTATTATTTTTTGCTTTTTAAGTCTCTTCCACTGCGTTTTTCAGTGTTTTTATGAGTAATGGTTACTTGTTGGCCTGATAGGTGTCTTGTGTCCAAATTTGGTGTCAATTTGTCCAGTGGTTTTTGAGTTCTGTTAATCCCACAAACGAACATTACATTTTTATTTATATAGACTAGCCATCCCCTGCCACGCATTACTGTGGCCCAGTCTGGTGATCTGGGAAATAAAGTAATTAGAAAGTGTTGGGTTTCTAATCTATGTCATGTCTTTCTGCTTGTGAGTAAACAGTATTTCTTGCTGTTTCTTTGTCAGTGTGGATGTGCAGATTGTCTGGTTTGCCTCCTCTGGAACATACAACATATCATTGTCCTTCTTTAGGAGTCCCTTTCAAATCAATGATACTATATCTTTCATATACATATATGTGTGTGTGAATCATATCTATCTATCTATATCTATGGCTGGATGGCTCTTCGTCAGGAGGGCTTTGATTATGTTTTCTTGCCCTGGTGAAGAAGGGAGTTGGACTGGATGGCCTTAAGGATTTTCTGTTGGTCAGGGGAAAGTTTGGTCCAATTCTGTCATTTGTGGGGTTCAGAATGCTCTTTGATTGTAGGTGAACTATAAATCCCAGTAACTACAACTCCCAAATGTCAAGGTCTATTTTACCCAAACTCCATTTGTGTTCATATTTGGGCATATTGAGTATTCGTGACAAGTTTGGTCCAGATCCATCATTGTTTGATTCCACAGTGCTCTCTGGATGAAGATAAACTACAACTCCCAAACTTAAGGTAAATGCCCACCAAACCCTTCTAGGATTTTCTGTTGGTCATGGGAGTTCTGTGTGCCAAGATTGGTTCAATTCCATCATTGGTGGAGTTCAGAATGCTCATTGATTGTAGGTGAACTATAAATCCCAGCAACTACAACTCCCAAATGACAAAATTAATTGTTTTTGAGTGATGGTCACTCCTTGGGTTAGTAGGTGTCTTGTGGCCAAATTTGGTGGCAATTCGTCCAGTGGTTTTTGAGTTATGTTAATCCCACAAATGAACATTACATTTTTATTTATATAGACTAGCCGTCCCCTGCCACACATTGCTGTGGCCCACATGGGGGTTCTGTGTGGGAGGTTTGGTCCAATTCTTTCGTTGGTGGGGTTCAGAATCCTCTTTGATTGTAGGTGAACTATAAATCCCAGTAACTACAACTCCCAAATGTCAAGGTCTATTTTACCCAAACTCCATCTGTGTTCATATTTGGGCATATTGAGTATTTGTGCCAAGTTTGGACCAGATCCATCATTGAGTCCAGAGTGCTCTCTGGATGTAGGTGAACTACAACTCCCAAACTCAAGGTAAATGCCCACCAAACCCTTCTAGTGTTTTCTGTTGGTCATGGGAGTTCTGTGTCCCAAGATTGGTTCAATTCCATCATTGGTGGAGTTCAGAATGCTCATTGATTGTAGGTGAACTATAAATCCCAGCAACTACAACTCCCAAATGACAAAATCAATTTTTTGAGTGATGGTCACTCCTTGGGTTAGTAAGTGTCTTGTGGCCAAATTTGGTGCAATTCATCCAATGGTTTTTGAGTTATGTTAATCACAAAAAACGAACATTACATTTTTATTTATATAGATTTTTAATAGGCCTGGGTAACAACGGAAAAATTTGTTTCTAAAATCGATTCGTTTTTTGGGTTTTTTTGCGTTTCTATATTTAAAAGAATTCCGAAATTTTCCTTTAAAAAAGTTCGATATTTACGAAATTTCGTAAATGGTAAAAAAAATTACAAAACGATAACGAAACAATAACGAATCGATTCGTTAATGGCGGCCGCGATCGCGCAATACGCTAAAAAAACTCCTGAAGCTTCCCTCTCCCTCTGTTGTTGACTGTTGGTGTGATATTATAATTTTTTTTCACTAATTAAACAAAATACAACTATAAAACTTGCCCCAGACATGCGGAAATAATAACGAAACGACCTCAATCCAATAACGAAACGAATACATAACGAAATACGAAGCATTTACGAAACGAATTGAAAAATTAGTTTCGTTTTTAAGTTGCTCCAGAATGGTTCGTTATCGCTTCGTTAACAAAAAAATAACGAATTTTTAACGAATTACGAATTAACGAAACGAAGCCGCCCAGCCCTAATTTTTAAGGCCTCCATGATAGAACTGTACCTTGCAAACAAGATCTAGGAAAGCCATTTGAGAGCTTTCCCTCACCAGAATGGTTAAGGGAGCCAAGAGAGTGACTTGGTCGTTGCAGAGGTTGATAGCAATAGCAGGAAAAGCAGCAGCTATTTACCTGGTCGTCTTCACTGTCTAAACTCAAAGAGCTATGGCGTTGGAGTGGGTTGGAAGACTGCGGGATGAAACAAGGGAAACGGGTAAGTAGAGGGAAACACGACAGATGGTTGTTCCAGGGTGGCATATAATAGGATCATGATGAGAAACGACAACAAGGGTGGGTAGCTTGGGTTGACAAAGCAGCTCTCTCACACAAGCACAAGCACTAAAAGCCCTACGGACAAGTCATTTGTTTGCAACGATTGGCAACGCTATTGGATAGGTAGGTACCTCCAAAAGGACTGCTATCCCTTCTGCAAGACACCTTGGGTGCATCTACACTGTAGAATTGATGCAGTTCGATGCCCCTTTAAATGCTAGAAGTCAAAGTTTAGTGTGACACCGATTGTCTTTGGCAGTGAGGGCAAAAGACTTTGTCAAATTACGAGGGTTGAATGAAAAGTAATGCCTCCACCTTCGTAACTCCTCAACAGATGGCAGTACTGGTATGTGGCAGGTACTGGCTTGTTCAGTAGACTCTCCTCTACAGTTCCATGTTGTTAAAGTGTGAAGTATGGAACCCTGCACAGACAGTCGATCAATTTGACTTAAGCAACATGCAATCATTGAATTCTTGACAGCAGAAGGTGTCACCTCAAAAGTAGTGAAAAATAATGCCTCCACCTTTGTAACTCCTCAACAGATGGCAGTACTGGTATGCGGCAGGTACTGGCTTGTTCAGTAGACTCTCCTCTACAGTTCCATGTTGTTAAAGTGTGAAGTATGGAACCCTGCACAGACGGTCGATCAATTTGACTTAAGCAACATGCAATCATTGAATTCTTGACAGCAGAAGGTGTCACCTCAAAAGTAGTGAAAAATAATGCCTCCACCTTTGTAACTCCTCAACAGATGGCAGTACTGGTATGCGGCAGGGACTGGCTTGTTCAGTAGACTCCTCTACAGTTCCATTGTGGCGGGAAGCCTTAACATTGAACGGTTGTGTTGCTAAAGTGCGAAGAATAGAACCCTGCACAGACAGTCAGTCAGTCAATGCGACTTAAGCAACATGCAGTCATTGAATTCTTGATAGCAGAAGGTGTCACCTCAACATCTTTAAACTTACTCGCCCAATGACGCACAGTACTCTCATCAACACAATCACCATAAACAGCTTGCATTCTCTGATGAATTTCCTTTGGGGTGACACCTTCTGCTGTCAAGAATTCAATGACTGCACGTTGCTTAAGTTGCATTGACTGACCGTCTGCACAGGGTTCTATACTTCGCACTTTAACAACATAACCGTTCAATGCTAAGGCTTCCCGTCAAAATGGAACTGTAGAGGAGAGTCTACTGAACAAGCCAGTACTTGCCGCATACCAGTACTGCCATCTGTTGAGGAGTTACGAAGGTGGAGGCATTACTTTTCATTCAACCCTCATACAACTCCTGTGATTGCAAAGTATTGAGCCATAACATTGAAAGCACTGCCAAGCTGCATTAATTCTATAGTATACAGTGTTCCCTCACTACTTCGCGATTCGCTTTACGCAGACTTGCTGTTTCGGGTGTTTTTGCCTCCCAGTTTAAGGAGGCAAAAACCCGCGAAACAGCGAGTCCGCAAAAAGCGAACCACGAAGTAGTGAGGGAACACTGTAGTCTTAAGTTACAGAATCTTCAGTTTCCTTTCTTCTCTGGAACAGAGCAAACTCTTTTTGTTTACGTTGACTGTCCCACAGAAATCACCATTGTGGCTATACTACCTCTCAGCACGAACGCAGCCACCATTAATGATCACAGATGGAGTTGTTTACGTCTTTATGGTTTACATTTTGGAAAGGGTGTGCACACCTCACTGGTGGGACAGGCCAGGACATCGTGGAGGGTGGAGATCTCTGGAGGGCTTTTGGGCAAGCCGTCATCTTCGGACATGGCACCGACGTCTTCCGCCTTTTTGCCAGGGATGACGAGCGGGGGCGAGCCGAGCCGAAGATTCGGTTGTAACCGAAGCTAGTTGGAAGAGACGGGAAAACATACAATAAAGGCCTGGATTCTTATGTTGAAGGAGCATTTTCCTTTTGAGCCAGATGCTCTCCCACTTGGATTCACTTTCCATGCGCCATGAAAAAGTGTTTCTCCAGTTGGCATCTTGGACGAGGACTTGGGTCTCCATCACCCAATGAAATAAATGGTCATATCTACAAAATGGGTTTATTGGCTCCCTGACCACAAACAGATTGCATTAATACACATGCAGAATTCATGGTTTCTACGGCTTGCTGCTAAGAGAAACGGTTTTAACTGCCACTTTCACCTTGGAGAGTGAAGAGAGTGCTGACTGGAAACAGCTAGGAAGAAAATGGCTGCCAACTCTCTGAAGCCTGATCATTTCTGAGACATGAAGCACATTTTAAAGACTGTTTAAAAGGACTGTTTGTTCCCTCTGTTCTCTGTAAGAATTCAGAGAGACTGTTATATATATTGTTGCTCTGTTTGACTTTTAAACTGAAGTAAAGTTACTGTTACTCGTTACACAAATCTGAGTGACACATTATTATACTGCAGAGTATAATAGTGAAGCTTCTATTTCTTTATATCTATAGCCTCCAACACCTTCTCCCTAAATGGATTATCTGACTACTTACGTAGAACTCATGATTATATCTCCAAAATGGGTTTGTTGGCTCCGTCATCCCAGATTGTGTTACTAAATATGTAGAATCCATGATATATCCCCAAAACGAGTTAACTGATGCCCAAAATGAGTTAACTGATCAAGGGTCTGGAGAACAAGCCCTATGAGGAGCGGCTTAGGGAACTGGGCATGTTTAGCCTGAAGAAGAGAAGGATGAGAAGAGACATGATAGCCATGTACAAATATGTGAGAGGAAGCCACAGGGAGGAGGGAGCAAGCTTGTTTTCTGCTTCCTTGGAGACTAGGACGCAATGGAACAATGGCTTCAAACTACAAGAGAGGAGATTCCATCTGAACATGAGGAAGAACTTCCTGACTGTGAGAGCCGTTCAGCAGTGGAACTCTCTGCCCCAGAGGGAGTGTGGTGGAGGCTCCTTCTTTGGAGGCTTTTAAGCAGAGGCTGGATGGCCATTTGTCAGGGGTGATTTGAATGCAATATTCCTGCTTCTTGGCAGAATGGGGTTGGACTGGATGGTCCATGAGGTCTCTTCCAACTCTTTGATTCTAGGATTCTCACCAAGCAGGTTGTGCTAATACAAATGTAGAATCCATGATTCTATCCCCAAAATGGGTTCATTGGCTCCTTCATCCCAAATTGTGTTACAACACATGTAGAACCCATGATTATATCCTAAGAATCTCACCTCTTCTCCAACTTCCCTCTCTTCGTTTCTTTTTCTGCATTTGCAATAAGGAAGTCCAAGAATCCAAAGGATACTCATGCACAACGCTTTGGAAACGAGAAGCTATCAGCCACACAGCAGAAGGCATCTTACCTGCAAGGCTTTCACCTTCCCTGGAAGGTCGTCCTGCGAAGCTGTTTTGTCGGCTACGTCGGGTAACGATTCACAAATGAAGACGCTGTCGTGCGATAAGGCTTTGCTTCCCATGCTCCCTTTGGATCTGAAAGGCAAGGAAGGGGAGAAAATCCATTCAGATGTTTGTCAAATGCCATATTGCGTAACTATCACAATGGTGACTAATAACATCATGCAGAATTCAACAACAGGCCATTGAGTTTGTTTACTTTTCCTTTTTTTCCTTTGTCTCCCCCCCCCCTTTTTTTTTTTGGACATAATTTTGGAATTACAAATCTGGGGATTTTAATTTGACATTATTGCAAGTTGGGTTAGTCAGATCTTTGTTTATTGGGGAAGAAGACCAAGGCTAAGAAATAGTAAAGGTAAAGGTTTCCCCCTGACATTAAGTCCAGTCGTGACCGACTCTGGGACTCTGGTTGTTTGTTGTTCATTCGTTCAGTCGTCTCCGACTCCTCGTGACCTCATGGACCAGCCCACGCCAGCGCTCCCTGTCGACCATCACCACCCCCAGCTCCCTCAAGGTCAGTCCAGTCACTTCAAGGATGCCCTCCATCCATCTTGCCCTTGGTCGGCCCCTCTTCCTTTTCTCTTCCACTTTCCCCAGCATCATTCCCTTCTCTAGGCTTTCATAGAATCATAGAATCATAGAATCAAAGAGTTGGAAGAGACCTCATGGGCCATCCAGTCCAACCCCCTGCCAAGAAGCAGGAATATTGCATTCAAATCACCCCTGACAAATGGCCATCCATTCCTGTCTCCTCATGATGTGGCATTCAAAGGACTTCCACTTTGTCTCTAGTCTCCTTCCCTCCAATGAGCAGCCGGGCTTTCTTTCCTGGAGGATGGACTGGTTGGATCTTCTCGCAGTCCAAGGCACTCTCAGAACTTTCCTCCAACACCAGAGTTCAAAAGCCTCTCTCTTCCTTCGCTCAGCCTTCCCGAAGGTCCAGCTCTCACATCCGTAGGTGACTACAGGGAATACCATGGCTTTGACTAGGCAATGGATCTTCGTTGCCAGTCTGATGTCTCTACTCTTGACTATTTTATCGAGATTGGACATTGCTCTCCTCCCAAGAAGGAAACGTCTCCTGATTTCCTGACTGCAGTCTGCATCTGCACTCATCTTTGCGCCTAGAAATACAAACCCTGTCACGGCCTCCACGTTTTCTCCCTCTATTTTCCAGTTGTCAATCATTCTTGTTGCCATAATCTTGGGGGTTTTTTTTATGTTTAGCTGCAACCCGGCTTTTGCGCTTTCTTCTTTCACCTTGGGACTCTGGTGGTCATCTCCATTTCGAAGCCTAAGAATCAGCGTTGTCCATAGACGCCTCCAAGGTCATGTGGCCACTGGCAGGACTGCACAGAGCATCGCTACCTTCCCGCCAGAGCGATACCTATTGATCTACTCACATCTGCATGTTTTCGAACTACTAGGCTGGCAGAAGCTGGGGCTGACAGTGGGAGCTCACGCCACTCCCCGTATTCGAACCTGCGAACTTTCAATCAGCAAGTTTAGCAGCTCAGCAGTTTAACCCACTGCGCCACCATAAGAAATAAAAGCGCTGGCCAGCAAATTCAATGCTCAACCAAGATCCAAATTATATGCTAATTATATGCTAATCAAGGTGGTCAGTTGAAACATTCCCACCTAGCTCCAGCAGACAAGAGTCCTTTGTCCCACCATTGTCATTATTCCACAGATATATAAACCCTTTTTCCTTGTTCCAACAGACCTCACTCCCTCTGAGGATGCTTGCCATAGATGCAGGCGAAACGTCAGGAGAGAATGCCTCTAGAACATGGCCCTATAGCACGAAAAAACCTACAACAACCCAAGATCCAAATTGTTCAATCACACTATGTAACAAAATTTGAGAAATATCTGTTCCTGGCTTGAAAGTGTCATTTCCTGTTTAATTGTGCAGTCCTTAGTTTGAAAGTAGTTGTTCTGCTCCAGAAACTTTGTTTTCGTGGCTGCCAAAAACTAGGTTGAATAGATTCGAGATTTGGTTGAGGCTCGGTGATGAGACATCCATGCAAAACTCTAGCAAAATGTGCTAGAGCAGGATGTCCCTCCCACATAAAGAAAGTCTTTACAGTTTCGTCAACCTTTTCCATGTTTTCATGACAGAACCAATTAGGAAATGACATTGATAACCCAGGAACATCAATCGTGACACATAGTGTTATAGTTGATTCTGCAGCGTGGATGAGAGGTACGTCATGGTAGTCTAATTCAGTGGCTCTCAACCTTCCTAATGCCGCGACCCCTTAATACAGTTCCTTATATTGTGGTGACCCCCAACCATAACAATATTTTCATTGCTACTTCACAACTACAATTTTGCTCCTGTTATGAATCGTCTTGTAAATATCCAATATGCAGGATGTATTTTCATTCATTTGGCACGAATACTCGATACGTCCAAATTTGGATACTGGCGGGGTTGAGGGGAGGATTGATTTTGCCATTTGGGAGTTGTAGTTGCCGGGATTTATAGTTCACCTATAATATCAAAGAGCATTCTGAACTCCACCAATGATGGAATTGAACCAAACTTGGGTCACAGAGCTCCCATGACCAACAGAAAATACTAGAAGGGTTTGGTGGGCATTGACCTTGGGTTTTGGAGTTGTAGTTTACCTACATCCAGAGAGCACTGATGTATCTGGACCAAACTTGGCATGAATATTCAATATGCCTAAATGTGGACGCTGGTGCAATTTGGTGAGGATAGACCTTGACATTTGGGAGTTGTAGTGGCTGGGATTTATAGTTCACCTATAATCAAAGAGCATTCTGAACTCCACCAATGATAGAATTGGGCCAAACTTCCCACACGGAACCCCCATGACCAACAGAAAATACTGTGTTTTCTAATTGTCTTTGGTGACCCCTCTGACACCCCCTCATGACCCCTCCCCCAGGGGTCCCGACCTTCAGGTTGAGAACCACTGGTCTAATTGTTCCTGTTAATGGTTGCATTCACTCAAATGTAATGCTCTCAATGACCTTCCCAAAATTAGAGCACGCATTAGAGTCAAGTAAGACAGTCATCTACCTGCGTGACCGCATTTCTGTGTACGAACCCACACAATCTCTTCGATCATCTGTAGAGGCCCTGCTCGCACTCCCACCCCCATCGCAAGCGCAATTAGTGGGGACAAGGGAGAGAGCCTTCTCGGTGGTGGCCCCTCGACTCTGGAACTCATTCCCCAAGGACATCAGGCATGCCCCAACTCTGGCAGTCTTTAGGAGGAGCTTGAAAACGTGGTTGTTCCAGTGCGCTTTCCCAGAATAATGAACCCTCAGCATTATGTCCTCTAAATGCACTTTACACTCATTTAGGATCGCTTGTACGCTTTCACCAACGCCCCATCTCTCCTACCTTGTTCATGCCTGGCATTATTTTTAAGCTTTAATTGCATTTGGTCCAGCCATATATTTTAAAATGTGTGTTGTATTACTGTTATTGTTATTGCTTCTTTGTTTATGAGTTTGATTTTAATTGTTTATTGTTGTTGTTATTGTATTGTCGAAGGCTTTCATGGCTGGAATCACTAGGTTCTTGTGGGTTTTTTCGGGCTATAGAGCCATGTTCTAGAGGCATTTCTCCTGACGTTTCGCCTGCATCTATGGCAAGCATCCTCAGAGGTTGTGAGGTCTGTTGGAAGTAGGAAAAATGGGTCTATATATCTGTGGAATGGCTGGGGTGGGGCAAGGAGCTCTTCCCTGCTGCAGTTAGGTGTGAATGTTTAGCTGATCACCTTCATTAGCATTTGAAGGCCTGCCTGAGCCTGGGAAAATCTGTTGCTGGGAGGCGTTAATCTGTGCCTGGTTTTTTCCTCTCTGTTGTTTAGCTGTTATAATTTTAGAGTTTTTTAATACTGGTAGCCAGATTTTGTTCATTTTCATGGTCTCCTCCTTTCTGTTGAAATTGTCCACATGCTTGTGGATTTCAATGGCTTCTCTGTGTAGTCTGACATGGGGGTTGTTGGTGTGGTCCAGCATTTCTGTGTTCTCAAATTCACACCTAACTGCAGCAGGGAAGAGCTCCTTGCCCCACCCCAGCCATTCCACAGATATATAAACCCATTTTTCCTACTTCCAACAGACCTTCTCAACCTCTGAAGATGCTTGCCATAGATGCAGGCGAAACGTCAGGAGAAATGCCTCTAGAACATGGCTCTATAGCCCGAAAAAACCCACAAGAACCTAGTTGTTGTTATTGCTTGTACTGATGTATTGTGGGCTTGGCCTCATGTAAGCTGCACCGAGTCCCTTGGGGAGATGGTAGCAGGGTACAAATAAAGTTTTATTTATTTATTTATTTACTTACCTACTTTATTTGTATACCGCTCTTCTCAGCCAATTAGGCGACTCAGAGCGGTTAACAACAAGTAGCAGCAAAAAATTCAATACAAACATCATACAGCAATTTAAAAGACAGTTAACACAGTAATACAATAAGCAATTAACATCAATAACCATCAATAACATCAATAAACAACACACTGGCGTCTCATAACTAAAGTCATAATCCAAGCTCGTCATCCGTTGTACTGATTTCCTATAATTCATTGTAGTTCATTGCACTGCCGATTCAAACGCCTGTTCAAATAACCAGGTTTTCACTTTCTTCTGAAATGCCATTAATGAGGGAGATAATCTGATGTCTGTGGGTAGGGCGTTCCACAGCCGAGGGGCCACTACCGAGAAGGCCCTGTCCCTCGTCCCCGCCAACCATGCCTGAGTTGCAGGCGGGATTATTTTATATTATTATCATCATCATCATCATCATCTTAGGGGTTTTTTTCCGTGCCAGGAGTGACTTGAGAAACTGCAAGTCACTTCTGGTGTGAGAGAATTGGCCGTCTGCAAGGACGTTGCCCAGGGAACACTTCCTGGATGTTTTGATGTTTCCCATCCTTGTGGGAGGCTTCTCTCATGTCCCCGCATGGGGAGCTGGAGCTGACAGAGGGAGCTCAACCTGCTCCACCCGGATTCAAACCACTAACCTCTTGGTCAGCAATCCTGCCGGCACAAAAGTGAACCCATTGTGTCACTGGGGTGAGCTAAAGCAGAAGAGGAAGCTGCATCAGGAGCAATACATTCACCAGCAAATACGTTCTTTGGTTTCAGGGTCTGGAAATTGAGGTGCGCAGATTTAACGGCACATGAGACTCGAGTCAATATGGTAGTTCTGTCTGGGCAAGTCTCAAATCTGCATTTGAATCTGATACGAAGAAGTCTCAAATCCGATTTCTAAAGGCTCCTGTGTGTTGAAACCGTCCAGGGGAGATTGTTGCTGAATGAGCTGCAATTTGAGGCAAGCTAGGAAGGAAAGAGAGGAAATTCCTGGCATTCCACCCGGTTGTTGCCCTGGGACCTGTTTGTGCGCCAAGAGTGTTGCCTTGAACAAGAAGGCTTTGCCTTACGTTGGCTCCGTCGGCAAACTGAGTAAGCCGGGTTCGGAGTCCGTGTCCACTGGGTCGGAGCTGGAGCTATGATACTGCACCTTCTTGATGGGAAGCTTCCCACCGGAGTGGAAATCATCTCTCGGAGAGATGGCAAGCTATTCAACCTCAGCAGAATGAAAGCCAAAACCAAGGTTACAACAACATCTGTTACAGAACTTCAGTATGCTGATGACAACGTCATCTGTGCCCATTCAGAAGAAGACATACAAGCCACTCTAAACACCTTCGCAGAAGCATACGAGAAGCTTGACCTCTAATTGAACATCGAGGAAACCAAAGTGCTCTCCCAGCAGTCACCGGCCAATCCCTCTCCAATGCCAAAAATACAACTTAATGCCGTAACATTAGAAAATGTTGACCATTTCCACTCCCTTGGCAGCCACCTCTCCACAAAAGTCAACATTGACACTGAAATTCAACAGCACCTGAACTCTGTAAGCGCAGCACTTTTCCGAATGAAGCAGAGAGTGTTTGAGGACCGGGACATCTGTAGGGCGACTAAGAGGCTTGTTTATAAAGGCATTGTCCTCCCAACTATGCTATATGCCTGTGAGACGTTGACAGTCTACAGGCGTCACATGCAACTCCTGGAACGATTCCATCAGAGCTGCCTCCGGAAAATCCTGCAAATCTCTTGGGAAGACAAGCAGACAAACGTCAGCGTGCTGGAAGAAGCAAAGACCACCAGCACTGAAGTGATGGTCCTCCGCCATCAACTCCGCTGGACTGACCACGTTGTCCGGATGCCCGACCACCGTCTCCCAAAGCAGTTGCTCCAAATTCAAGAACAGAAAACAGAATGTTGGAGGACAGGAAAAGAGATTGAAAGATGGACTCAAAGCCAACCTTAAAAACTCTGGCATAGACACTGAAAACTGGGAAGCCCTGGCCTTTGAGCGATCCAGCTGGAGGTCAGCTGTGACCAGCAGTGCTGTAGAATTTGAAGAGGCACGAATGGAGGGCAAAGAGGAAGGTGTGTCAAGCCAACCCCGACCGGGACCACCTTCCATTTGGAAACCAATGCCCTCACTGCGGGAGGAGATGCAGATCAAGAATAGGGCTCCATGGCCACCTATGGATCCACCGCCAGGACACTACACTTGGAGGACCATCATCCTCGGACTGCGAGGGATTGCCTAAGTAAGTAAGTAAGAACAAGAAGGCTTTGCCTTACGTTGGCTCCGTCGGCAAACCGAGTAAGCCGGGTTCAGAGTCCGTGGCCGCCAGGTCGGAGCTGGATTGGCTGGGCTTCAGCTTGGTCTCTCCCAAAGAAGTCGGCGCCGCTCTGGCTTTCTTCTTCTTGGCAAAGAAGTTCTTGAAACTCTGGAACCTGGACTTTTTCTTCCCTGTTCAAAAGGAGAAAAGAGCATCGTGCAGATATTGACGGCAGCGAGAGCAATTGGGGGTTATAGCTACCGTAAATAAACCATGACACTATATAACACGACTCTTGTTCCTGGGTTATAAATGCCATTTCCTAACTTGTCCTATCATAAAAACATGGAAAAAGTTTATTAAACTGCAAAAAGTTTTGTCGAAGGCTTTCATGGCCGGAATCACTGGGTTGTTGTAGTTTTTTTCGGGCTATGTGGCCATGTTCTTGTGGCATTCTCTCCTGATGTTTTGCCTGCATCTATGGCAAGCATCCTCAGAGATTGTGAGGTCACTACCTCTGAGGATGCTTGCCATAGATGCAGGCGAAATGTCAGGAGAGAATGCCTCTAGAACATGGACATATAGCCCGAAAAAACCTACAACAACCCTGCAAAAAGTTTGTTTCTGCGGTCTGCAAAAAAGGTTAAGAATGGCACATGAAAAATTAAAAATGGCATGCCAGAAAATTTGAAATGTCTCCTCCCTCCCCCCGCAAAAAAGTAGAATTTGCAATTTGGAGAAACATCACAAGACGAGCAGACCCAAGCTCAACATCTCCCCGATTCTTTGGCTAAACAGCTGGAGAACCGGTTTGAAAACCAAGCATTGTTCTCGATGGGGGATTGTCTCCTCCATGCATGCCCTGCCCTGGCCAATTGTTTGTTTTCCTTTTGTGGATGACAACAGGGCGAGACAATGCGCTCCTCAGCTGCAGACTGAGCCAGACAGAGGCGGCTTTGAGGCCCAAGCCATGAGCTCAGGGCTGCTACCTGTCCCTTCTCCGCCTTGCTCTGTGGCTACAGTCACATCTCCGGACACCGAGGGCCCCTTTGTGCCAGGGAAGGCCAGGAAGACAAGCAAAGACATGCCTCAGCTCTCCGAATGTATGCACTTTGGGGTTACTCAAAAACTCCCACAGCTTTGTGAATGCATGAATACAAACATTTGCAGATAGATTACTTTTGTTGTTGTTGCAAAGCCATGCAACTAGATCGAGCATGGGCAAACTTGGGGCCCCTCCAGGTGTTTTGGAGCTCAAGTTCCACAATTCTTGGCAGCTTCAGGCCCTTTCCTTTCCCCCCACAGCCCCATAAGCCTGGAGGGCCCAAGTTTGCCCATGCCTAAATTAGATGGACCTGAAACCTTGGCACTGAGATGGGAGCTGGATCTACCCCACCATATAATGCAGCTAGAAGTGCATTGTATGCATCTACACTTACTACATAAATACAATTGCAACTGCATTGCATGGCAATGGGGATCCAGCCTATATGGTGAGGAAGGGGATGGATGGATGGATGGATGGTAGGAAGGAAGGGAAGGGAAGGGCGAAAGGGAGGAAAGGAAAGATGGAAGGAGAAAGAAGAAAGGAGGTAGGAAAGAGTGAAGGAAGGAAGGACGACAGTATGGAAGGCGAAAGAGGAAGAGAGGGGAAGGAAAGAGGGAAGAATGGAAAGAAAGAGGAAGGAGGAAGGAAAGAAAAGGAAGGATGAAAGGGTGGAAGGGAATGGAGGGAAGGAGAAAGAGAGAGGGGAGGGAGGAAAGAAAGAAAGAATGAAAGACAAAAGGGAAGGAAGGAAGGAAGGAAGGAAGGAAGGAAGGAAGGAAGGAAGGAAGGAAGGAAGGGGAAAGTGGGAGAGAGGGAAGGAAGAGAGGAAGGAAGGAAGGAAGGAAGGAAGGAAGGAAGGAAAAAGAGGGAGAGAGGGAAGGAAGGAAGGAAGGAAAAAGAGGGAGAGAGGGAAGGAAGGAAGATGAGAATATAGAAGGGAAGGAGGGAAGGAAGGAAGGAAGGAAGGAAGCAAGCAAGCAAGCAAGCAAGCAAGCAAGCGTAAAAGGGTGGAAGGGAAGGAAGGAAGAGGGAGAAAGAGGGAAGGGAGGAAAGAGAGAAGGAAGGAAGGAAGGAAGGAAGGAAGGAAGGAAGGTGTATGATAAGAAAAAAGAGGAAGGGAAGGAGGAAAGAAAAAAGAAGGAAGGATAGGGTGGTAAGAGAGAGAAGGGCGTGAGAAAAAAGCTCCAGGGAGAAAGGGAAGGATGGAAGGAGAAAGAGGGAGAGAGGGAAGGATGGAGGAAAGGGGATGGAAGGAAGCAGAAAGAGGGAGAGTGGGAGAAAAGTGTGATTAAAAACATGGGAAAAGTGTATTAAACTGAAAAAGTTGTTTCTTGTAGACATCATGTTATAGCACATTTTGCAATAGTTTTTCAATGAATATGTCATAGAGTCTCAAGCCATTCAATCTACTTTGCAGGAGCCACAAAAACAAAGTTTCTGGAGTATGACAAATATTTTCAAAGGGAGAATTGCACAATTAAACAGGAAATAACACTTTCAAACCAGGAACAGGGCATTTGGAGGGCAATCGGATTCATCCCTAAGGGTTCTAGGTGCCAATGCCGAAGACTGGAACACCTGAAAAACAGTCATAACAACAACAACAACAACAACAATAATTTTCCTTACTTGAAAACTCCTCTCCCACGTCTTCCACATCCAGCGGCTCTGTGAGATCCATTGGTTTGGCCGCCATAATGCAATCACTGAAAGTTCAATGTAAAGAAGAAGGAAATGCTATTATTTTAGGCGTAACGCTATGTAGTGCAGATGAGGAAGAGAGAGGATTTCACGCCCAACCAAGGAGCCAGGCTCCTTCCCAGATGTGCTTCCAACACAACCGCGGAGCCACAATGCACACAACAAGTGGGGAATTTCATGCCTGCCTCTGTTTGCGTAGAAGCCAAACAGCCTTTTCCTCGCTTCTCAATAACACACCGTTGTTGAGCCAAAACCAACAAACAGCCTTGCTTTCTCAAGAGGACGCATCCCGCTTCTCAGGAAGCCGGGGTCAATGTGCGCAAAAGAGGGGAAATGCCTGTGAAATGCTTCACATTGTGAAAAAATTGCAAGGGCCCTATGGAGCAAACGGCAAGACGATGCCTCTTGAATCCAGCCTTAACAGGGGGGAATGGCGTTTGTGGTTCACTTATTCAATGAATTTGTTTGTTTGTTTCCTATACACGAAAACTTATGTTTTCGTTTCTTTTGAACTGCTAGGTAGGCAGAAGCTGGGCTAAAGGCCAGGAGCTCACCCTGACCCGGGCTTTGAACTCTCAACCTTTCAACTGATAAGATTTATTGCAGCTGGTGGTTTAACCTGCTGTGCTAAAGCCCGGCCCATCGTTGAGACAGTTCATTTTTGCAATGCAATGTGTAAGAGAGAGAGATTTGAGTCCCTCCCTATAAACAAACCCACAAGGTTGCAAGAACCACTGCTATTTTCTATTTAAATCTATGCCTATTTCTCAAATCCAATGGGAGACTTCTGGCGATTTTCTTGGGGGGCGAGCAGGGGAATATTCTTTTAGCAGCCTGATACAAACCACATAGAATCCACTGTTTGGGTCCATTCCAGTCCTCCAACTCTGGATTATATAGTCAAGTTTTGCATTTTGAACTCTCAAAGATTTTCTGGATGCGAAGGAGATCCGCAAAATTACACACTAGAAAACACAGCTCATATTTATTTATTTATTTATTTATTACTTGCATTTATTGACCGCCCCTCTCAGCCCGGAGGCGACTCGGGGCGGTGAACAACAACAACAAGAAGACAATGTACAGTAAATAAAGACAATACAAATTGCAGCTTGCACAATGCCATAGCAATCTAGGGTTTTTTGTGGTTTGGCATGTCTAGCCAGTAGGACTGTTGGGAAGGGAAAGAAGCGTGGAAAGATATAACTCTGTTGCAGGGTAAGAAGAGTTTCTGTGGCATTTGCACAACCAAATAAGAGGCATATTGGATCGGAACAAAGACCCCTCTTGTGCAAAATGCTGCTCACACAACTGTTAGTTATCCAGGAGAAACTGTCTGCCAGGCACACCAACTATATATAAAACACCAGCTCTCTCTCTATATATATATATATCTATATAAATAAAAATGTAATGTTCGTTTGTGGCATTAATACGAATAACTCAAAAACCACTGGGTGAATTGACACCAAATTTGGACACAAGGCACTTACCAAGCCAATGAGTGACCATCACCCCTAAAAACACAAAAACCCCCACCAGAACGGACTTTAAACCCTCCAAAATAAACCATATATACATATACACATACATTCATATACACATGCAAACATACACACAGACACAAACATATATATATGTAAACACACACAAATATACACATATACACACCTACATATACATATACACACACACATGTATGCATATACACAAGCATACACATATGCACAATATACATATACACATATACACACAGAAATATACATAGAGACCTGCACACATATATAAACACATATATATGTACACAAGCACATACAGTATACACACACATATATATACACCTATATACATATACGGGGAGGGGGGCGGTGGCGCAGTCGGTTAAAGCACTGAGCTGCTGAGCTTGTTGATCGAAAGGTCGCAGGTTCGATTCCGGGGAGCGGCGTGAGCTTCCGCTGTCAGCCCTAGCTTCTGCCAACCTAGCAGTTCGAAAACATGCAAATGTGAGTAGATCAATAGGTACCGCTCCGGCAGGAAGGTAACTGCGCTCCATGCAGTCATGCCAATGGCCACATGACCTTGGAGGTGTCTATGGACAACGCTGGCTCTTTGGCTTAGAAATGGAGATGAGCACCACACCCCAGAGTCAGACGTGACTGGACTTAATGTCAGGGCACTACCTTTACCTTACCTATATACATACACCTACATACACACATATATACACACATATATGCATATACACATACACAATATACATACATATACACATAAACACAGAAATATGCAAATATATACACACATATATACACACACAAACACACATATATACACAAATATATACACAGACATAAACACATATATACACACACAAAACACATATAGACAGACTGGGCCACAGCAACGCATGGCAGGGCACAGCTAGAAGCAACACTTGAAAGGGATTTCAGCTGTGTGCCAAAATAATGGCGCATACCCTTTCCAAATATGGCAGCATCCAGACATTTTACATAATCTAATTCATTCTGCTTGTTGAAACGAGCATACTGTCCCTAGAGTTTGGAAAGGTTGTCTTCCTAAACAAGACAGCCTCTGTGCATTTTAGGATGGATCTACTCTGCAATATATATACAACGTTCCCTCACTTATGGCGGGTGTTCCATTCCAGGACCAAGTGAAAATCCGTGAAGTAGGGAAGCTATTGTTGCAGGAATCACCCACATGTTGAGTAGGAAGACAATCCTTTTTTATTGAAGATAAGTATAAACAGGAAGGTAAAAATATGCTTTAAGAAAATAGATAAGTCCAATAAGGTAAGAACATAAGCAGGAACAAAGTATTCCAAGGCAGGGTTTGGCAAAGCTCAAAAGCAAAGTCCAAACTTTTATAACAAAATCCAAAGAAACAGGAGAGCATTAATCCACAGCATGAGTATATAAACCCAAGAGACAAAGAGTCAAACCATGAACAAGAAATCCATAACATGAATCTTCCAAGCAAGGCTTCCATAGGATAGGAACAAGGACTTAGCAGGATTCTGAAATGATGCTTCATCTGACTATATTTTCCCTGGTGAGAACTTTATATCCCTCCGTGAGGCTATTCTCAGCACCCAGAAACTGGTTTCATTTTCCTTGACTCCCTCTTGCCCTTAATAATAATAATAATAATAACAACAACAACTTTATTTTTATACCCCGCCAACCATCTGCTCTTGGGGACTCGTGGCGGCTTACAAGGGACATGTCCACAATTACAATTAAAATCCACATGTAAAACACTTTAACCAATTAAAACATCAGATAAAACAAATAACAACACAATTGAAAGCAATATAAAAACAATACGGCTGAAATAAATAAATAAAGAAGGAGAGAAAGAGGGAAGGAAAAAAAGAAGGAGAGAAGGAAGGAAGGAAGGAAGGAAGGAAGGAAGGAAGGAGGTAGAGAAGGAAGCAAGAAGAGAAAGTGGAAATGGAAAGAAAAAGGGAGGAGGAAGGAAAGAAGGAGAGAAGGAAGAAAGGAGAGAAGGAAAGGAAAAAAGGGAAGGCAGGAAGGAAAGAGGGAACAAAGGAAGGAGGGAAAGGAGAGAAAGAGGGAAGGAAAAAAAGAAGGAGAGAAGGAAGGAAGGAAGGAAGGAGGTAGAGAAGGAAGGAAGAAGAGAAAGCAGAAATGGAAAGAAAAGGGGAGGAGGAAGGAAGGAAGTAGAGAAAGAAGAAAGGAGAGAAGGAAAGAAAAAAAGGGAAGGCAGGAAGGAAAGAGGGAGCAAAGGAAGGAGGGAAAGGAGAGAAAGAGGGAGGGAAGTTTGGCCACAGCAACACGTGGCGGGGACAGCTAATATATATAAAATCAGTAGAGATCCTTCTAATATAGTTTAGCTGCATTATCTGGCAATTTAGATCTAGACGTAGACCTACTTCTCCTGACTTGCAATTTTAGCTTTCCCTAACTTTGTGAACTCAGGTCAGGTAAAGCGAATCCAGCAGGTCTCCAATAAACAAAGAATGCTGGGCCCACGATTTTGAGGTCGTCTACATATAATTACAAGAAGAGTTGTTTGGGGAATTGGTGGCTGTGTTATTATGGTCCATGGAGCTGTACCCGACAACTCAGGGAAACCAAAAGACGGTTTGGTTGGTTAGTTGGATGAAACCTTAGCTCTGAAGTCTCTTTCGGTGACAGAAGTTCATGTCAACTGGCCTGCCTTATTACAGGGGCTTTTGTTTAGCAACGGGCCTCTGGGCCACATTAAAGGAAGCCGAATGACTGCGAACTGCTAAGTCAGCAAAGCACTCCCTCCCCGTCCTGTTTTCAACTCCAAACTGAAAAGTTAACCATTATGCTTCCATTCAAAAACAAAGGCGCACCAACAAAGTAGTTAGGAGAGAATGCTGCTGGAACATGGCCATAAAGAACCATGTGACCTACAAAACCCTATACGGTTCCGGCCCAGCGTATCTGTCCGAACGCATCTCCCTCTACGTCCCACCTCAGGGTTTGAGATCTTCTGGGGAGGCCCTGCTCTCGGCCCCACCTCTATCACAAGTGAGATTGGCGGGGACGAGGAGCAGGGCCTTCTCGGTGGTGGCCCCTCACCTGTGGAATTCACTCCCCAGGGAAATTAGATCATCGACATCCCTCCTTTCCTTTAGAAGGAAATTAAAAACATGGATTTGGGACCACGCGTTTGGGTAATCTGGCAGATAAATAAAGGACAACGACGACTAATAGGAATGGGCAATGTGGAATGAATTTATGGATTCTGAGCTGGCGAACATTGAGCATGAGATTGATTTTATTGACTGTGATATATAATTGATTGTTTTTAACTGTTATAACTGTTTTAATTCATGTTTTCATATGTTTATCTGTATTATTGTGTAGGCATCGAATTGTGCCATTTGTAAGCTGCCCTGAGTCCCCCTCGGGGGTTGAGAAGGGCGGGGTAGAAGTGCAATAAATAAATAAATAAATAAATAATACAGCCCAAAAAACTCACAGCAGCCCAGTGATTCCAGCCATGAAAACCTTAGACCAGGGGTCCTCAAACTACGGCCCGAGGGCCGGATACGGCCCTCCAAGGTCATTTACCCGGCCCTCACTCAGGAGTCTGAAATGACTTGAAAGCACACAACAACAATAACAACAACAACAATCCTATCTCATCAGCCAAAAGCAGGCCCACACTTTCCACTGAAATACTAATAAGCTCATATTTGTTAAAATTCTTCATTTTAATTATTGTATTGTTTTAAATTGTTTTTGCACTACAAATAAGATATGTGCAGTGTGCTTAGGAATTCTTTCATGTTTTTTTTTTAATAAATTATAATCCGGCCCTCCAACAGTTTGAGGGACTGTGACCTGGCCCTCTGTTGAAAAAGTTTGTGGACCCCTGCCTTAGACAATACAAAGTGGTTTCCATTTGGCTGGAAATCCTGGGAGTTGTAGTTTTGCAAGGTCTTTCACCTTCCTTGCCAAACAGCAGTGGTGCATGCCAAACTATTGTTAGATAGATCATACATTGTTAGACCAGGATTTAGAAAGAAGTGTTGTCTCAATTACCAACGTTGACCAGACTGGCTGGGAAATGTTCCTGGGCTCTCTAATATAGGCATGAAGCTATGCCTTCTCGCATGAGTTTCTGATACAGGCTGCTTCTGTAACAGGCGGTGTGACTTTTGGAGATTCTGCTGAGCAGCCCGAAGTTTACGAAAACTAAGTCTCCTATCAACCAGGCCGAGCAAGGCCGAACAGGGCATAGGGTTACAGCGAGAAGGCAAGACTTCATGCCTATATTAGAGAGCCCAGGAACATTTCTCAGCCAGTCTGGTCAACGTTGGTAATTGAGACAACACTTCTTTCCAAGTCCTGGTCTAACAATGTATGATCTATCTAACAATAGTTTGGCGGGCACCACTGCTGTTTGGCAAGGAAGGTGAAAGACCTTGCAAAACTACAACTCCCAGGATTTCCAGCCAAATGGAAACCACTTGGGAGTGATCCTGGACTCATTGCTGAGCCTGGAACCCCAGGTCTCAGCGGTGGCCGGGAGAGCTTTTGCACAATTAAAACTTGTGCACCAGTTGCGCCCGTACCTTGGGAAGTCGGATCTGGCCACAGTGGTCAACGCTCTTGTTACATCCCGAATAGATTACTGCAATGCGCTCTACATGGGGTTGCCTTTGAAGACTGTTCGGAAACTTCAACTAGTCCAGCGGGCGGCGGCTAGACTACTCACTGGAGCGTCATGCAGGGTGCATACCACCCCCCTGTTATGTCAGCTCCACTGGCTGCCGATTCAGTTCCGAGCACAATTCAAAGTGCTGGTCTTGACCTATAAAACCCTATACGGCACCGGCCCAGCATACCTGTCCGAACGTATCTCCTTCTACATCCCACCTAGGAATTTAAGATCTTCTGGCGGGGTCCTGCTCTCGGCCCCGCCTTGTCACAAACGAGGTTGGCGGGAATGAGGGACAGGGCCTTCTCAGTGGTGGCCCCCGCCTGTGGAATTCACTCCCCGGGGAAATTAGATCATCGTCATCCCTCCTCTCTTTCAGAAGGAAATTAAAAACATGGATATTAGAAGCCGCCCTGAGCCCCCCTTCGGGGGTTGAGAAGTGCGGGGTAGAAGTACCCTAAATAAATAAATAAATAAATAGCCATCTCATTATCTTGAAACTCATTATTCTCTCCACCTGGGATTTCAGTCTCTGAACCCTTTCCCCTAGAGACCGGTTCCTTTGCACCATCTTTCAACTCTCTGGAATGTGACCTTCACGAACTGTTGGAGACACCGACTGATCATTTGCAGGACTTAAAATCTGACTTGCAGGCCCCGAGTTCCTATGATCAACGTCCACATTAACATTGGTATCAGCCATAATCATGGGCTGAAATGGCTGAACTACAACAGTAATCCTATTGTGCATAACTGATGCAAAAATACAGTTCGAATGGACATGTGGTCACACACCAGTGGTTGGCGATGCGTAACTTAGGGAACCTCCAGCAAAGGATCGCCGCCTTGTCGGGGCGCTGGAGCTTGAGCACCTCAATGATGTCATGAGCGAAACCGTGAAGGGCCACCCAAGACGGGACAGTCGTGGCAGAGAGGTCAGACCAAGCGTGATCCCTGGGGAAGGCAACGGCAAACCACCCCAGTATCCTTGCCAAGAAAACTAAATGGACCAGTACAACCAGAGATATGTCGGTATGCCATTGGAAGATGGGACTCCCAGGTCGGAAGATGGCCAAAATGCTACTGGGGAGGAGCAGAGGATAAGTTCAACTAGCCCCAGATGTGATGACGCAGCTAGCTCAAAGCCGAAAGGAAGGCTAGCGGCCGACGGTACTGGAGGCGAACGACGAATCCGATGCTCTAAAGATCAACACACCATAGGAACCTGGAATGTAAGATCTATGAGCCAGGGCAAATTGGATGTTGTTATTGGTGAGATGTCAAGACTAAAGATAGACATTCTGGGGGTCAGCGAACTGAAATGGACTGGAATGGGCCACTTCACATCAGATGACCACCAGATCTACTACTGCGGACAAGAGGAACATCGAAGAAATGGAGTAGCCTTCATAATTAATAAGAAATTCGCTAAAGTGGTGCTTGGATACAACCCAAGAAATGACAGAATGATCTCAATTCGAGTGCAAGGAAAGCCTTTCAACATCACAGTGATCCAAATATACGCCCCAACCACAGCTGCTGAAGAAGCAGAAGTAGATCAGTTCTATGAGGATCTGCAGGAACTACTGGATAATACACCAAAAAGAGACATTATTTTCATTACAGGAGACTGGAATGCCAAGGTGGGAAGTCAAATGACAACTGGGATCACAGGCAAGCATGGTCTGGGAGAACAAAATGAAGCGGGACGCAGGTTGATAGAATTTTGCCAGGAAAACTCGCTGTGTATAACGAATACTCTCTTCCAACAACCTAAAAGACGGCTTTATACATGGACCTCACCAGATGGTCAACACCGAAATCAGATTGACTACATCCTTTGCAGTCAAAGGTGGCGGACATCCATCCAGTCGGTGAAAACAAGACCTGGGGCTGACTGTAGCTCAGATCACGAACTTCTTATTGCCCAATTTAGAATAAAACTAAAGAGTTCAGGGAAAATACACAGACCAGTTAGATATGATCTCACTAACATTCCTAGCGAATATACAGTGGAAGTGAAGAACAGATTTGAAGGACTAGATTTAGTAAACAGAGTCCCAGAAGAACTATGGACAGAAGTCCGCAACATTGTTCAGGAGACGGCAACAAAGTACGTTCCAAAGAAAAAGAAAACCAAGAAGGCAAAATGGTTGTCTGCTGAGGCACTGGAAGTAGCCCAAGAAAGGAGGAAAGCAAAAGGAAACAGTGAAAAGGGGAGATATGCCCAGTTAAATGCGCAATTCCAGAGGTTAGCCAGAAGAGATAAGGAACTATTTTTAAATAAGCAATGCATGGAAGTGGAAGAAGACAACAGAATAGGAAGGACAAGAGACCTCTTCCAGAAAATTAGAAACATTGGAGGTAAATTTCAGGCAAAAATTGGCATGATAAGAAACAAAGATGGCAGGGACCTAACAGAAGCTGAAGAGATCAAGAGAAGGTGGCGAGACTATACAGAAGATCTGTATAGGAAGGATAACAATATCGAGGATAGCTTTGACGGTATGGTGAATGAATTAGAACCAGACATCCTGAGGAGTGAGGTTGAATGGGCCTTAAGAAGCATTGCTAACAACAAGGCAGCAGGAGATGATGGGATCCCAGCTGAACTGTTTAAAATCTTAAAAGATGATGCTGTCAAGGTGATGCATGCCATTTGCCAGCAAATATGGAAAACACAAGAATGGCCATCAGACTGGAAAAAATCAACTTATATCCCCATACCAAAAAAGGGAAATGCGAAAGACTGCTCCAACTTCCGTACAGTGGCCCTTATTTCTCATGCCAGTAAGGTAATGCTCAAGATCCTGCAAGGAAGACTCCAGCAATACATGGAGCGAGAGTTGCCAGATGTTCAAGCTGGGTTTAGAAAAGGCAGAGGAACCAGAGACCAGATTGCCAATATCCGCTGGATAATGGAGAAAGGCAGGGAGTTTCAGAAAAACATCTACTTCTGCTTCATTGACTATTCTAAAGCCTTTGACTGTGTGGATCATAATAAATTGTGGCAAGTTCTTAGTGGGATGGGCATACCAAGCCACCTTGTCTCTCTCCTGAGGAATCTGTACAAGGACCAAGTAGCAACAGTCAGAACTGACCACGGAACAACAGACTGGTTCAAGATTGGGAAAGGCGTACGGCAAGGCTGCATCCTCTCACCCAACCTTTTTAACTTGTATGCAGAACACATCATGCGATGTGCGGGGCTGGATGAATGCAAAGCTGGGGTGAAAATGGCTGGAAGAAACATTAACAACCTCAGATATGCAGATGACACCACTCTGATGGCCGAAAGCGAGGAGGAGCTGAGGAGCCTTCTAATCAAGGTGAAAGAAGAAAGCGCAAAAGCCGGGTTGCAGCTAAACGTCAAAAAAACCAAGATTATGGCAACAAGAATGATTGACAACTGGAAAATAGAGGGAGAAACCGTGGAGGCCGTGACAGACTTTGTATTTCTAGGCGCAAAGATTACTGCAGATGCAGACTGTAGCCAGGAAATCAGAAGACGCTTACTTCTTGGGAGGAGAGCAATGTTCAGTCTCGATAAAATAGTGAAGAGTAGAGACATCAGACTGGCAACAAAGATCCGCCTAGTCAAAGCCATGGTATTCCCTGTAGTAACCTACGGATGTGAGAGCTGGACCTTAGGGAAGGCTGAGCCAAGGAAGATCGATGCTTTTGAGCTGTGGTGTTGGAGGAAAGTGCTGAGAGTCCCTTGGACTGCGAGAAGATCCAACCAGTCCATCCTCCAGGAAATAAAGCCCGACTGCTCACTGGAGGGAAAGATACTAGAGACAAAGTTGAAGTACTTTGGCCACATCACAAGGAGACAGGAAAGCCTAGAGAAGGGAATGATGCTGGGGAAAGTGGAAGGCAAAAGGAAGAGGGGCCGACCAAGGGCAAGATGGATGGATGGCATCCTTGAAGTGACTGGACTGACCTTGAGGGAGCTGGGGGTGGTAACGGCCGACAGGGAGATCTGGCGTAGGCTGGTCCATGAGGTCACGAAGAGTCGGAGACGACTGAACGAATGAACAACAACAACTTAGGGAACCTGCTGAAACGGCAGAGTCATGACCATGTGACATTTGTCCCTGGCTAATGATGAACAAGCAGCTGATATAAAAGAAGGCAGGAAACATTTATTTATTATTCATTGACTGTATTTGCATACCACCCCTCACAGCCTTCCGGCGACTCGAGGCGGTTTACAAGGCAAAATTCAATGCCATAGAAACACAAGTACAATATAAAAACGTTAACATCAATAAAATCATAACAATAACAAAACATAAATCAACAAATTATCATTAAAAACATTGTCCGGTCTCATTGTGTAGTTGTTGCGATTCCTATGCCCGTTACTCAATATCTGCAAATGCTTTCTCGAACATGTGTTTTCTCTCTTTCCATGTGAAATCTCTCACTATACATATGTTGCCAATATCTGTTGCTCATGAATCTGTCTGCCTAAGTCATGAGTATATCACTGTATTGACTGATAAGGGATGAAGGGATCCTGATCCGTGTGTGTATATATTTTGTGTATAGAGCAGCGTGTCAAGATTAAAAACCTCCTGAGTTTGGATGAAAACTGAATCAGAGTTTATCTAAACAGTGAGCAGCACAAGTTCAGATGGCGCAGTTACACTCTGCAAACTACTGATAAGCACTCTGCTGTGTTTGGGTTTATTTTGGCTTGCCCTGAGGCAATCAGTCCAATACAGTGTATTGGGGTTCAGCCTGCTCTGTGTGAACCTGAGCCCCAATCTCTGTGTGAACCTGATTCTCTGATTGTATTTCCAACTGAGCAAGCCACTGAACATGTATCTCTCCCTGATAGTGTGGAAACTGTTGTTGATGCAGAGGTCAGTGCCGAGGAAAGTGAAACTGAACAGCCTGATGAAAATGTTTTGGAATCCAGCCGTGATAGCTCTCCAGAGGAAATCACACCTGGGTTTTTTAATGAGAACCGAAGGGAACAGATAGCTAGAAACAGGAGTGATTCACAGTTTTTACGAAGGTCAAATAGATTACAGGAGAGACAGGCCCAGGCTTCAAAGTCAAGGGGCGTTTCAAGGAATAGTTTCTTTGGCTTAAGAGGCCTCCTTCCGGGTGTCTCGTTAGATCAAGCAACGTTTTGGACTGCGGCTGTGCCTTGGCAGAATTCCTGTGTTCCATGTATGCAAAATGTATGCAAAGTGGGGGCTCCAAGGGGCTGCGAACGCCCTCCCACCTCTCTACCTAATCCCAGAGGCTTCTAGTTTTCAAGTACATGGTTAGTGAGATGCTAACAGGTTCCTGGTTTTTCTATTATGGTTTTTGGAATTTTGCTCAAGCTCAGAGATTTTCCTGACTGCTGTGTTTCCATGGTGGCTTTTTGACCTTGCATTTGCCTTTCTTTTGTAACCAATTTTTCATCAATAAAAAAGGATTGTTTCTCCTACAGTCCAGTGTGGTGGATTTAATCTTAGGGTCTCGTTTCCTGATCTGGGATGCAACAACAGGGCATGATTGGGAAAACTATAAACAACTCAACAACTATATCTCACATTACTCCACTGCACTGAAGGGGCATCTACGCCATATAACAGTGTAACATGATTTTCATTCCTGGGTTATAAATATTTCCTATTGGGTACTATTATAAAATCATGGGAAAGGGTTATTGAAGGCATCCCTGTTCTCTCCTCTGGCTGCAAAGACAACAACATGACCTTTTTGGATGGCAAAGCCTGGCTTGAGAGCCGCTGGGCGAGATTGGCAGGAGTCCGCCATTCAGCAAACTTTGGAGGAAGTGCTTTGCAAGTAACCTTTGGCGCAAGTAAAACAAACCCTAATAGAAAGCAGCTGGCTTTCCTCCCCCGTGTAATAAGGCCCGGAAATGCTTCTCATGCGCTGACACTGGGAAAGCCAAAGGGAACGAAAGGCATCCAGCAAGAAGGAATGAAAGCAAATGGCTTGGGCACCTAGCTTTGGGGAAACAAACGCCTCTTTTGAGCCTCTGGGTCTCTTTCAAGCCACATGAAATCTATTTGGTTCACTGTTTCTACCCACCAATGTTGAGTTGAGTTCCAGGGCCAGAGAAGCAGATGGCGGAAACAGAAGAACGGCCTGCCTTAGTGGAGCGTGCTTGCTCCATCCATGTTCAACATCTACACAAATGACCAGCCACTGCCAGAAGAGCTTCATCTATGCTGATGATCATGCCATTACCACTCAAGCAGGGAGCTTTGAAATAGTTGAACAGAAGCTCTCCGAAGCTCTAGGTGCCCTTACTGCCTATTACAGGGAAAACCAGCTGATCCCTAACCCATCTAAAACACAGACATGTGCCTTTCACCTCAAGAACAGACAAGCATCCCGAGCTCTGAGGATTATTACCTGGGAAGGAATCCCACGGGAGCATTGCAACGCACTCAAGTACCTGGGAGGAGTCACTCTGGACCGTGCTCTGACCTACAAGAAGCACTGCCTGAACATCAAGCAAAAAGTGGGCGCTAGAAACAATATCATACGAAAGCTGACTGGCACAACCTGGGGATCACAACCAGATACAGTGAAGACATCTGCCCTTGTGCTATGCTACTCTGCTGCTGAGTATGCATGCCCAGTGTGGAACACATCTCACCACGCTAAAACAGTGGATGTGGCTCTTAATGAGACATGCCGCATTATCACGGGGTGTCTGCGCCCTACAGAAATTACACTGCTTAGCCGGTATCGCACCGGGAAGTAGCAGCCAATAGTGAAAGGACCAAGGCAGAGACATCTCCAGCTCATCCCTTGTTTGGGAATCAGCCAGCATGTCAACGACTTAAATCCAGACATAGTTTTCTAAGATCTACAGAGACACTCGCTGGAACACCTCAGCAAGCGAGAGTCCAAAAGTGGCAGGCTCAAACCCAGAACCTCAACCAATGGCTGATACCAAATGAGAGTACACAGAAGACTGGGCGACTTGGAAGGCGCTGAACAGACTGCGCTCTGGCACCACGAGATGCAGAGCCAATTTGAAGAAATGGGGCCACACAGTGGAATCCACGACATGTGAGTGTGGAGAAGAGCAAACCACTGACCACCTGCTGCAATGCAACCTGAGCCCTGCCACATCCACAATGGAGGACCTTCTTGCGGCAACACCAGAGGCACTCCAAGGGGCCAGATACTGGTCAAAGGACATCTAATCAACCACCAAACTCACACATTTTGTATTTTCTCTGTTTGTTTACTTTGTTCTGTTAGAAATGTAATAGTATAACTGACTGGCTGCCCTGACACGACAAATAAATAACCCACCAATGGGACAGGCATCCTTTCGTGACACCATCATTCAGTGTCGCAAAGTCTCTACTTAAGAAAAGAAAAATCTGTTGACAAAAATGTCTGTTCTCCACTCATTCCTCTTTTTCTTCTCCTTTTTCTTCTCCGCTCATTCTCTCTTCTTCTTCTTCTTCTTCTTTCTCTTTTACTTCTCCTTTTTCTTCTCCACTCATTCCTCTTTTTCTTCTCCTTTTAATTCTCCACTCATTCCTCTCTTCTTCTCTTCTCCTTTTTCTTCTCCACTAATTTCTCTCTTTTCTTCTCCTTTTCCTTCTCTGCTCATTCTCTCCTCTTCTTCTTCTTTCTTCTCCTTCTACTTCTCCAGTCATCCCTCTTTTTTCTTTTTCTTCTCTTTTCTTCTCCTTTTTCTTCTCCGCTCATTCTTTCTTCTTCTTTCTCTTTTGCTTCTTCTTTTTCTTCTCTTTTTCTTCTCTTTCTTCTCCTTTCCCTCTTTATCTTCTCCTCTTTCTTCTCCTTTCTTCTCCACTCATTCCTTGTTGTTGTTGTTCTTCTCCTCCTCCTCCTTTTCTTCTCCATGCATTCTTCTTTTCTCTTCCTCCTCTTCCTTCTCCTTTCTTCTCCTTTTTCTTCTCTACTATTTCCTCTCTTTATCTTTTCCTTTTCTCCTCCTTTTACTTCTCTTCTCATTCCTCTTTTTCTCTTTCTTCTCCTTTTCCTCTTTGTCTTCTCCTTTTTCTTCTCCACTCATTACTTTTTTCTTCTCCTTTTTCTTCATGCATTCTTTTCTTTTCCTTCTCCTTTTTGTTTGCCACTTATCCCTCTTTTTCTTCTTTTTTCTTCTCCACTCATCCCTCTCTTCTTCTTTTCTTTTTCCTCCTCCTTTTGCTCCTCCACTCATTCCTCTCTTCTTCTCCTCTTTCTTCTTTCCCTCTTTATCTTCTCTTCTTTTTTCTCCATTCTTCTCCACTCATTCCTTTTTCTTCTCCACTCATTCCTCTCTTCTTGTTGTTTTTCTCATTTTTCTTCTCCACTCGTCCCTCTCATCTTTTCCTTTTCTTCTCCTTTTGCTTCCTCGTTCATTCCTCTATTTTTCTTCTCTTTCATCTTTTCTTCTCCTTTTGCTTCCTCACTCGTTCCTCTCTTTTTATCCTCTTTCTTCTCCTTTTGCTTCCTCACTCATTCCTCTCTTTTTCTCCTCTTTCTTCTTCTTTCTCTCTTTATATTCCCCTTTTTCTTCTCTTTTTTCTTCTCCACTCATCCCTCTCTTCTCCTCCTCCTTTTCTTCTTCTTGAGGGCTAATAAAGGACACTGGTTTTGCTGGAAAAGCCAAAGGGAATGAACAACGTAGCCAATTTCTCCAGCAATGGCAATAGAAAAAATGCTTCTCCTTGACAACAAAAAAGAGTTAAAAGATTAAGGAGAAGACAAAGGAGAAGACAAAGAGTAGAAGATTGGAGTTGAAAGAGAAAGTCCATCAGAATTATTATTGTTGTTGTTGTTGTTGTTGTCATTGCAGGGCAGCAATGAAGACGTCTATGGCATCTGAAAGACTAATGTATAGGGTTACAGCCTGTGTTAGACGGGGTCACACTCCCCCTGAAGACGCAGGTTCGTAGCTTGGGAGTGATCCTGGACTCATCGCTGAGCCTGGAAACCCAGGTCTCAGCGGTGGCCGGGAGAGCTTTCACACAATTAAAACTTGTGCGCCAGCTGCGCCCATACCTTGGGAAGTCAGATCTGGCCACGGTGGTCCACGCTCTTGTCACATCCCGGTTGGATTACTGCAACGCACTCTACGTGGGGTTGCCTTTGAAGACTGCTCGGAAACTGCAACTAGTCCAGCGAGAAGCAGCCAGATTGCTCACCGGAGCGACGTACAGGGAGCATACCACCTCCCTGTTGCGTCAGCTCCACTGGCTGCCAATCCAATTCCGAGCACAATTCAAAGTGCTGGTTTTGACCTACAAAACCCTATACGGTTCCGGCCCAGTGTATTTGTCCGAACGGATCTCCCTCTACATCTCACCTCGAAGCTTAAGATCTTCTGGGGAGGCCCTGCTCTCGACCCCACCACTCTCACAAGTGAGACTGGCGGGGACGAGGAGCAGGGCCTTCTCGGTGGTGGCCCCCCACCGGTGGAACTCACTCCCCAAGGAGATTAGATCGGCGACCTCCCTCCTGGCATTCAGGAAAAAACTGAAGACCTGGGTTTGGGACCAAGCCTTTAGACACGCTGGCAGTTAAATTAAGGATCTGACGACTGACAAGGACAATGGAATGGAATGGATATATGGACTCTGAACCCGAGCATGAGATTGTTTTAATATTTTATTATGCACTGATGTTTTAATTCTAATTGTTGAACTGCTTTTTGTATTTGTATTACTGTCAATTGTTAGGCATTTAACTCTGCCTCCTCTGTAAGCCGCCCTGAGTCCCCCCCGGGGTGAGAAGGGCGGGGTATAAGTAAATGAAATAAATAAATAAATAATGTGTGCCTTGAACTTTTGCAAACTCTGCCATGACTTAGTTCATCAGATTCATTGCTCTGGTTTTTGATGCAGAAGCAAAGCCTTGCCGTATTGTGTCTTTGCATCTCCTGGTCAATCGTAAACCTGACCGGGGTCTAGGGTGGCAACCTGTGCAAGTCCGCAGTTTGGGAGTCCTCTTGGATTCATCGCTTACGCTTGAGGCTCAGGCGTCGGCGGTGTCCGGGACGGCTTTTGCACAACGAAGACTTGTGCGCCAACTGCGACCGTACCTCGCAAAGGCTGATCTGGCCGGGGTGGTCCATGCCTTGGTCACCTCTAGATTGGATTACTGTAATGCGCTCTACGTGGGGCTGCCTTTGAAAACGGCTCGGAAATTCCAACTAGTTCAACGGGCAGCAGCCAGGATGTTAACTGGTGCTCCTTACAGAGAGAGATCAACCCTCCTGTTTAAGGAGCTCCACTGGCTGCCGTTTACCTTCTGATCCCAATTCAAGGTGCAGGTGCTTACCTACAAAGCCCTGAACAGTTTGGGACCAGCCTACCTGCATGACCGCATCTCCGTCTACGAACCCACACACTCCCTTCGTTCATCCGGAGAGGCCCTACTCGCGATCCCACCTGCGGTGCAGGTGCGTTTGGTGGGGACGAGGGACAGGGCCTTTTCTGTGGTTGCCCCCCGACTTTGGAACTCCCTCCCCAAAGATATCAGACTAGCACCCACATTGGCAGTCTTTAGGAAGAGTTTGAAGACCTGGCTATTCCGATGTGCCTTTCCTGAATAGGAAAACTCCAGCATTTGTCCCAGAAGCACTTTATTAGAATTTTAAGATTCTCTGCACATTGCACTTGCCCTGAAATCCGACATACCACGTGTCACAACCACTTTTTAATTCTGTACCCATTACTTGGCTCGGCCCTAGTTTTTACTGTGTTATGGTGTCATGTTTTGTTGTTATTGCTTTATGTTTTGATTTTGCTGTGAGTTGTATTTGTTTTGCTGTTGTTGTGTTGAGGCCTTGGCCTTTGTAAGCCGCATCGAATCCTTCGGGAGATGCTAGCCGGGTACAAATACAGTTTAATAATTATTATTATTATAATTATTATAATAATAATTGCATCTCGAATGGGAGGGACGCTGGCACCCTTTCCAGCCAAGGCTCCTTTAAGGGGAGGCGAAAGGTGTTTGCAAGAAGAAGGACAAGCCAAAGCCAAAGCCTCTTGTTGATGCATCAAAAATGATCACAAAGCCTCTTAGGAGGCATTGCTTTCCTATGAGACCCAACCAGAGAAGCAGGCAAGCTCAGGCACAGCCCAGGATTATCAGGCCAGGTAAAGATGGATGCCAGCCAGGAGCATTAACTTGCTGGAAAGCCAAGATTGACACCGGCTTACCTGTGGGCTCCCAAGCCCCATTAAGGGGACTACAGTGCTTACCTTTAAAGCCCTAAGAAATGTGGGACTCAAGTGACATCATTCTGCGCCATTACATTTTGAGATGCACTTCAGTAGAGGACATCTGTCGGGATGGCTTTGGTTGTGTGCTCCCTGCAAGGCAAGGGGTTGGACTGGATGGCCTTTGGGGGATAGCCAATACTCCAGATGACAGGAGCAGGATTCAAAACGATCTTGACAGATTAGAGAGATGGGCCAAAACTAACACAATGAAGTTCAACAGTGACAAATGCAAGATACTCCACTTTGGCAGGAAAAACGAAATGCAAAGATACAGAATGGGGGACGATGAGGCCTGGCTCGAGAGCAGGACGTGTGAAAAAGATCTTGGAATCCTCATGGGGAGGAAGTTAAACATGAGCCAGGAATGTGATGTGGCGGCAAAAAAAGCCAATGGGATTTTGGCCTGCATCAATAGGAGCATAGTGTCTAGATCTAGGGAAGTAATGCTCCCCATGCTCTATTCTGCGTTGGTTAGACCACACCTGGAATATTGTGTCCAATTCTGGGCACCACAATTCAAGAGAGATATTGACAAGCTGGAATGTGTCCAGAGGAGGGCGACTCAAATGATCAAGGGTCTGGAGAACAAGCCCTATGAGGAGCGGCTTAAGGAGCTGGGCATGTTTAGCCTGAAGAAGAGAAGGCTGAGAGGAGATATGATAGCCGTGTATAAATATGTGAGAGGAAGCCACAGGGAGGAGGGAGCAAGCTTCCTTTCTGCTTCCCTGGAGACTAGGACGCAATGGAACAATGGCTTCAAACTACAAGAGAGGAGATTGTAGTTTGAACATGAGGAAGAACTTCCTGACTGTGAGAGCCGTTCAGCAGCGGAACTCTCTGCCCCGGAGTGTGGTGGAGGCTCCTTCTTTGGAAGCTTTTAAACTGGGGCTGGATGGCCATCTGTCAGGGGTGATCTGAATGCAATATTCCTGCTTCTTGGCAGAATGGGGTTGGACTGGATGGCCCATGAGGTCTCTTCCAACTCTTTGATTCTATGATTCTATGATTCTAGGGGACTACTGCTTGCCTTTAAAGCCCTAAAAATGTGGGACTCAAGTGACATCATTCTGCACCATTACATTTTGAGATGCACTTCAGGAGAGGACATCTGTTGGGAGGGCTTTGGTTGTGTGCTTCCCGCAAGGCAAGGGGTTGGACTGGATGGCCTTTGGGGTCTCTTCCAATTATTATTATTATTATTATTATTATTATTATAATTATATTTTCACCCTGCTTTATCTTTCCCAAAAGGGACTCAAAGTGGCTTAACATAAAAGCATTAGCACACAATTTGTTGTTGTTGCAACAATAATAATAATTATAATTATTATTATTATTATTATTTATAACCCGCCACCATCTCCCCAAAAGGGACTCAGGGTAGCTAACATGAGGCCAAGCCTAAAACAATACAGCATAATTAGAAACAGCAACAGAGAAATACAACACAACAAAATATATAAAATAACAAAATAAAATAAACAGTGCAAAATAACATGATAAAAATCAAACACAAAGGGTAGGTCAAACCCAAGAGATAAAATGTTAAAATGTTAAAACCCTGGGTGAGATAAGAATGGAAAAAGTGTTGTTGTTGTTGTTGTTATTATATTTATTTATATCCCGCTTTATCTCTTTCTTGTGTGTGTGTTTTTCCCCTTTCGGCACCATTTGGTTGGCTTGGGGCTTGCCCTATTATTATTATTATTATTATTATTATATTTTCACCCTGCTGTACCTCTACCAAAAGGGACTCAAAGTGGCTTAAAATAAAAGCATTAGCACACAATTTATTATTATTGTTGTTGTTGTTATATTTATTTATATCTTGCTTTACCTCTTTCTTGTATGTGTTTTTTTTCCCCCTTTTGGCACCATTTGGTTGGCTTTGGGCTTGCAAAATGCCTTGGATCCCATTGAAGAATGGTTTTCCTTGCAATTCAGTCCATTGATGCCTTGTATTTATTGCAATTCTTTCTATTTATTATTATAATATTATTATTATTATTATTATATATATATTATTATATTTTATTATTATTATTATTATATTATTGTTGTTGTTGTTATATTTTCACCCCGCTTTATCTCTCCCAATAGGGACTCAAAGTGGCTTAACATAAAAGCATTAGCACACAATTCATTATTGTTGTTGTTGTTGTTGTTATATTTATATCCTGCTTTACCTCTTTCTTGTGTGTGTGTTTTTCTTCTTTCCGCACCATTTGGTTGGCTTTGGGCTTGCAAAATGCCTTGGATCCCATTAAAGAATGGTTTTCCCTGGAATTCAGTCCATTGATGTCTTGTATTTATTGCAATTCCTTCTAATTATTATTATTATTATTATTATTATTATTATTATTATATTGTATAATTATAATTATTATACTATTGTTATTGTTATATTTTCACCCCGCTTTATCTCTCCCAATAGGGACTCAAAGTGGCTTAAAATAAAAGCATTAGCACACAATTTGTTGTTGTTGTTGTTGTTGTTGTTGTTATATTTATTTATATCCCGCTTTACCTCTTTCTTGTGTGTGTGTTTTTCCCCTTTCGGCACCATTTGGTTGGCTTGGGGCTTGCCCTATTATTATTATTATTATTATTATTATTATATTTTCACCCCGCTGTATCTCTACCAAAAGGAACTCAAAGTGGCTTAAAATAAAAGCATTAGCACACAATTTGTTGTTGTTGTTGTTATATTTATTTATATCCCGCTATATCCCTTTCTTGTGTGTGCGTTTTTCCCCTTTCGGCACCATTTGGTTTGCTTTGGGCTTGCAAAATGCCTTGGATCCCATTGAAGAATGGTTTTCCCTGCAATTCAGTCCATTGATGTCTTGTGTTTATTGCAATTCCTTCTAATTATTGTTATTATTATTATTATTATTATTATTATTATATTTTATTATTATTATGTTGTTGTTGTTTTTTATATTTTCACCCCGCTTTATCTCTCTCAAAAGGGACTCAAAGTGGCTTAAAATAAAAGCATTAGCACACAATTTGTTGTTGTTGTTGTTGTTGTTATATTTATTTATATCCCGCTTTACCTCTTTCTTGTGTGTGTGTTTTTCCCCTTTCGGCACCATTTGGTTGGCTTGGGGCTTGCCCTATTATTATTATTATATTTTCACTCCGCTTTATCTCTCTCAAAAGGGACTCAAAGTGGCTTAACATAAAAGCATTAGCACACAATTTATTGTTGTTGCTGTTGTTGTTATAGTTATATTTATTTATATCCTGCTTTACCTCTTTCTTGTGTGTGTGTTTTTCCCCTTTTGGCATCATTTGGTTGGCTTCGGGGCTTGCAAAATGCCTCGAATCCTGATACAGAATGGTTTTCCCTGCAATTCACTCCACTGATATCTTGTATTTATTGCAATTCCTTCTAATTATTGTTATTATTATTATTATTATTATTATATTGTATAATTATAATTATTATACTGGTTTTGTTGTTATATTTTCACCCCGCTTTATCTCTCCCAATAGGGACTCAAAGTGGCTTAACATAAAAGCATTAGCACACAATTTATTATTGTTGTTGTTGTTGTTATATTTATTTATATCCTGCTTTATATCTTTCTTGTATGTGTTTTTCCCCCCCTTTCTGCACCATTTGGTTGGCTTGGGGGTTGCAAAATGCCTCGGATCCCGATGAGGAATGGTTTTCCCTGCAATTCACTCCACTGATGTCTTGTATTGACTGCCATTCCTTCTAGGGTGCATATTAAATATTGCAGACAGGATCAAATGGGACGGATTTGAACTAGTGTGCACACTCTTCTTGCAGCACAAGCATTTCCGTCTCATTACTAACCACCTGAGCCCTAATCCTGCTCTTAAAACCTTCAAGAGCTTTACGCGCCTGTGTGCATTGGTGCATGTATATATAATGTCATTGTATAGGTGCTTTTAACAGACTGAAATACACCGTTGACTCATGGGGTCTGCTCTCTCTTCCTTCTTGCCACCTGGACAATCCAGGGACTTTCAGTAATCGTGGAGCACTATTCATAACCTGCATTTTCTTCCGCAGTGAGGACATCGGTTTCCAGACGGAAGGCAGTCCCAGTCAGGGTTGGCTTGACCCTCCTCCTTCCTCTTGGCACGTTTCTCCCTTTCGCCACCCATTCATGCCTCTCTGAATTCCGCAGCACTGCTGGTCACAGCTGACCTCCAATTCGAGCGCTCAAGGGACAGGGCTTTCCCTACTGGCTGTTAGGAATTATGGGAATTGAAGTCCGAAACACCTGGAAGGCCAAAGTTTGCCCATGCCTGGTATAGATGCACCCGAAGGTTTTATTTTCCATTGCTGGAAGCTTTGGTGTCCTAACACAATTGTTTATAATGTAGGAATTGAAGCAGATCGCAACTTTTTTTTCCATGTCAGAAACGACTTGAGAAACTGCAAATCGTTTTTTTGAGAATTGGAAGAAAGGCAGGATAGACATTACTAAATACTACACACAGTAAACATGTGTGTTCAATGAAAAAATGGTTCAATACCATAAGGAGTCCGTATTGTAACTGTAATGATATAACGAAAGTTTCATTATTTTTCATTATGTAATTGTGCCAATGGGAAAGCTTTCTTTCTTGTTTGTTGTTAGAGCTATTGACATGAAACTTACTACAATCGTAGAACACATCTACCACTGTTAGTTCACCAAGTTTCTGAACGTTTCACCCATTCACGGATTTTGGGGGAATTTTTTAATTTTTACATACAACTTTTTTTTAAAGAAACTCATTGATTTTGTCTACAATTATTATTTTTTTCGTGTCAGGAGCGACTTGAGAAACTGCAAGTCGCTTCTGGTGTGAAAAAATTGGCCATCTGCAAGGATGTTGTCCAGGGGATGTTTCGATGTTTTACCATCCTTGTGGGAGGCTTCTCTCATGACCCTGCATGGGGAGCTGGAGCTGACAGAGGGAGCTCATCCACACTCTTCCTGTATTCGATTTCTACGACTTGTCGTTCTTCAGTCCTGCCGGCACGTTGCCCAGATGTTTTGATGTTTTACCATCCTTGTGGGAGGCTTCTCTCATGACCCTGCATGGGGAGCTGGAGCTGACAGAGGGAGCTCATCCACACTCTTCCTGTATTCGATTTCTACGACTTGTCGTTCTTCAGTCCTGCCGGCACGTTGCCCAGATGTTTTGATGTTTTACCATCCTTGTGGGAGGCTTCTCTCATGACCCTGCATGGGGAGCTGGAGCTGACAGAGGGAGCTCATCCACACTCTTCCTGGATTCGATTTCTACGACTTGTCGTTCTTCAGTCCTGCCGGCACGTTGCCCAGATGTTTTGATGTTTTACCATCCTTGTGGGAGGCTTCTCTCATGACCCTGCATGGGGAGCTGGAGCTGACAGAGGGAGCTCATCCACACTCTTCCTGGATTCGATTTCTACGACTTGTCGTTCTTCAGTCCTGCCGGCACGTTGCCCAGATGTTTTGATGTTTTACCATCCTTGTGGGAGGCTTCTCTCATGACCCTGCATGGGGAGCTGGAGCTGACAGAGGGAGCTCATCCACACTCTTCCTGGATTCGATTTCTACGACTTGTCGTTCTTCAGTCCTGCCGGCACGTTGCCCAGATGTTTTGATGTTTTACCATCCTTGTGGGAGGCTTCTCTCATGACCCTGCATGGGGAGCTGGAGCTGACAGAGGGAGCTCATCCACACTCTTCTTGGATTCGATTCCTACGACTTGTCGTTCTTCAGTCCTGCCGGCACGTTGCCCAGATATTTTGATGTTTTACCATCCTTGTGGGAGGCTTCTCTCATGACCCTGCATGGGGAGCTGGAGCTGACAGAGGGAGCTCATCCACACTCTTCCTGGATTCGATTCCTACGACCTGTCGTTCTTCAGTCCTGCCGGCACAAGGGTTTGACCCATTGCGCTATTGGGGGCTCCTAGATGACAACTGCAATGGCCAAATGACTTCACTTGGCGTGAAGCATACCTTGTAAAAGGTATCCTATGGTATCCTGGGGATCCTATGACTTCACTTCTTGCGTCTCGCATTCAGCAGCAAATACATTTCTGGTTTCAGTGTTTTGCAAATCAAGGCACGCAAGAGATTCGATGGCGCATGAGACTCGAGTCCAGAGACGGCCATGTGCTTCGAAGCATCACGTAAGAAGGTTTAAAGGGGGATGTAGGACACGGGAGGTGCATTGAGTGCCAGCGGGATGCAGAGGATTTGCAAGGAGAGCCCTCTGTGCATTGTGTTTGTAAACAAAGAGCGATGAATTATCTTCTCCCCCCCCCCCATCCCTACCCCCTTGTTCCACCCCACAACCAAATCCATGCAGAGGAGAAAGAGAAAGGAAGGAGGGGCCAGAAAAGGAGGAAGCATCTGTTGCCCGGCTTGGGTGTCTCCCTGCCTGCCGGGCCTAATCCTTCCTTCCGCCTCCCCATCGCCTTAAAATAGACAGATGGAGCCTCTTGATACCTTGAGCGCTGACATTCCCCCGCTTGCATTAGGACAAAGATTACATCCCAACGGCTGGGAAGCATGTGGCCGCCTTCTCTCCTCTAAATAAGAGATGCCAGGCTCTTAAGGAAAGTGCTTTGGGTTCCAGCTCCATTCACATATGGACGGTGCCTCGTGCCAAATAATAACATTGTGTCATGCATAGACGACGTGATAAAATGTGCATGAAACGTTCATCAATTTAGACTTGGATCCCATCATTTTGTATTTCCAAAGAAGGGCTGAGGATCCAAACTGGGGTTGACATAGGGACACTTCTCCCCAACTTTCCTTTGTGCACCAAGCAATTCCAATAATTATAGATATCTATATAAATAAAAATGTAATGTTCGTTTGTGGGGTTAACACAACACAAAAACCACTGGGCGAATTGACCCCAAATTTGGACACAAGACACCTCTCAGGCCAACAAATGACCATCACTCATAAAAACACTGGAAAACACAGTGGAAGAGACTTAAAAAACCAAAAAATACATTACAATGCATGTGCAAAACCACATATATACACATATATGCACACACAAAACACATATACACGGACAACCACAGCAATATGTGGCAGGGGACGGCATATATCTATATATATATGCTCAAGCAAGGATGCATGGAGTTTGGTGAATATAATATGGACAGTGTCTCGTGCCAAATAATAACATTGAGTCATGCACAGAATTAACCTTCAGATGATGTGATAAAATGTGCATGAAAACGTTCATCAGTTTAGACTTGGATCCCAACATTTTGTATCTCCAAAGAAGGGCTGAGGATCCAAACTGGGGTTGACATAGGGACACTTCTCCCCTACTTTCTTTCGTGCACCAAGCAATTCCAATAACTATAGATATCTATATAAATCAAAATGTAATGTTCGTTTGTGGGGTTCACGCAACGCAAAAACCACTGGGCGAATTGACACCAAATATTATTATTATTATTATTATTATTATTATTATTATTATTTGTCGTGTCAGGAGCGACTTGAGAAACTGCAAGTCGCTTCTGGTGTGAGAGAATTGGCCGTCTGCAAAGACGTTGCCCAGGGGACGCCCGGATGATTTGATGTTTTTATCATCCTTGTGGGAGGCTTCTCTCATGTCCCCGCATGAGGAGCTGGAGCTGATAGAGGGAGCTCATCTGCCTCTCCCTGGATTTGAACCTGCGACCTGTCGATCTTCAGTCCTGCCGGCACAGGGGTTTCACCCACTGCACCACTGGGAGCTCCTATTGACACCAAATTTGGACACAAGACACCTCTCAGGCCAACAAATGACCATCACTCATAAAAACACTGGAAAACACAGTGGAAGAGACTTAAAAAGCCAAAAAATACATTACAATGCATGTGCAAAACCACATATATGCACATATATGCACACACAAAACACATATACACGGACGACCACAGCAATATGTGGCAGGGGACGGCATATATATATATATGCTCAAGCAAGGATGCATGGAGTTTGGTAAAACGGAGATTATTTCAATATAATATGGACAGTGTCTCGTGCCAAATAATAACATTGTGTCATGCATAGAATTAACCTTCAGATGATGTGATAAAATGAACATGAAAATGTTCATCAATTTAGACTTGGATCCCAACATTTTGTATCTCCAAAGAAGGGATGAGGATCCAAACTGGGGTTGACATAGGGACACTTCTCCCCAACTTTCTTTCATGCACCAAGCAATTCCTATATTGTGCTGTCGCACGCTGGGCCTGTGCATCAGACTGTAGACAGGACAAATTCTGGGTGCCCAACGGGACGCCAGGCTGCCTCGGATTAAAGGCCTTTGGATTTCCTTAAACAGAGTCTTTAGATTGCTTAAAGGTTCAACAACGTTCTTTATTAAGGAAAACAAACAGGTATTTCAAGGCTTTCTTAATAGTCTATTGGCTCTCTCAATCTTGTCCACAGGGGACAGGCAATATCTTCATAACTGTATTTTAACTAATGGGGAAATCCTTAACCTCTTATCTAGGCAGTCTGTCTTTGCCTCTGTTGGCGTGGAGCCCCTACACCCGGTACCAACTGCTTCTGGCTGCCGTGAGTGACCCTTACCAAGAAGATTTGTAGACTTCCAGGGAAAAAGAAGGTGTTCAGGTTTCCGTGATCGCTGGCTGAAGTGCTGTGGGACCGGATTCCCTCAGCAAAGGAGCTGTATGGCTGTAAAACCCTCAGCAAAAGTGCTGAGACTGCATCTTTCTGGACAAGCTATGGGGCTGTATATCCCCGGCCAAGCTGTAGGGCTGTATATCCCCGGCCAAGCTATGGGGCCTTTTCTCCCCGGCCAAGCTGTAGAAGACGAAGCTTTCTACAGGAGTTCCTGGTTTTATGTCCTGTATGAAAGGCTTCTCTGTGTGGACTGACCCAAAATGGCTCCTATTCCCTCCAAAATCCAAAAAGGGGGCGGGAATGATAATTGACAGGTCACAGATCCAATAAATGCAAACTAAGGAAAGCCATCTAACTGCAAAGGTATAGAACTTTAAAATATATGCAGTAATCAACCAACAGCAAGATAAGCTGGAGCTCCTGGTGCAGCTATACCAGAACATATACATATATATATCATATCATATCATATCATCATATAAAACACACTTCTGTTCTATGCAAAATGTCCTGCGGAGACTTGGGTTTCCCTTACAAGGAATGCTTTCTATGCAAAATATTGAGGATCCAATATATATAAGCTGGATAGATGCATAGAACAGAAGCATGTTTCATATACAATATATGTGTGTGTGTGTGTGCATGTGCGTGTGTGCATGAGTGTGTGTGTGTGTGTGTGTGTGTGTGTGTATATATATATATATATATATATATATATATATATAAGTAACACACTTCTGTTCTATGCACGCTGTCCTGCTGAGAGTTGGCTCTCTTTTACAAGGTATGCTTTCTATGCAAAATACTGGGGATCCTATATGTATATGTATATGTATGCATGCATGTATATAGGATCCCAGGCATTCAGAAGGAGATATGATGCTCAAGCAGGGATGCATGGAGTTTGGCGAAACTGAGATTATTTCAATATTAATGCAATTTCAATAACAATATATACATTGTATGTATATAAAACACGCTTCTGTTCTATGCACAATGTCCTCCTGAGAGTTGGCTCTCTCTCACAAGGTATGCTTTCTATGCAAAATACTGGGGATCCTATATATGTATATGTATATATGTGTGTGTATATGTATATGTACATATATATATAGGATCCCAGGCATTCCGAAGGAGATATGATGCTCAAGCAGGGATGCATGGAGTTTGGCAAAACTGAGATTATGTCAATATTAATGCAATTTCAATAACAATATATACATTGTATGTATATAAAACACGCTTCTGTTGTATGCACAATATCCTGCTGAGAGTTGGCTCTCTCTTACAAGGTATGCTGTCTATGCAAAATACTGGGGATCCTATATATGTATATGTATATATGTGTGTGTATATGTATATGTACATATATATATAGGATCCCAGGCATTCCGAAGGAGATATGATGCTCAAGCAGGGATGCATGGAGTTTGGCAAAACTGAGATTATGTCAATATTAATGCAATTTCAATAACAATATATACATTGTATGTATATAAAACACGCTTCTGTTCTATGCACAATGTCCTCCTGAGAGTTGGCTCTCTCTTACAAGGTATGCTTTCTATGCAAAGTACTGGGGATCCTATATATGTATATGTATATATGTGTGTATATATGTATATGTACATATGTATGTATATATATATATATATATAGGATCCCAGGTATTCCGAAGGAGAGGTGATGCTCAAGCAGGGATGCATGGAGTTTGACGAAACTGAGATTATTTCAATATTATTGCAATTTCAATAATAATATATACATTGGGTTGTTGTAGGTTTTTTCGGGCTGTATGGCCATGGTCTAGAGGCATTCTCTCCTGACATTTCGCCTGCATCTATGGCAAGCATCCTCAGAGGTAGTGAGGTATATACATTGTATGTATATAAAGCATGCTTCTGTTCTGTGCACAATGTCCTGCTGAGAGTTGGCTCTCCCTTACAAGGTATGCTTTCTATGCAAAACGCTGGGGATCCTATATTATTTATATGCGAGTATTCCAAAATCTGAAATACGGAGTCCTCCCGTAGGAGCTTCAGATGCACATAAAGCATAAGTGCATCTTATGAGTGGACTCAAGTCCACCTCTAAAAGGGCTTGTTGCTGATATGCAACTATTCCAAACATCTCAAATATGCAATGCTTCTGCTTGCAAGCATGTGCAAGATTTGGCCCACTGCTCTCCAAATGCCAACGCCGGTTTCAAAAGGATCTGAACTGCTTGTTTTGAAAGGACGGCACATAAAATACACATCAGAGGTGTCACTAGGTTATATTTTAGACTAGAATACAAGTAGGAGTATTAGGCCATAATGAGATTAATGCAAAATAATTGTTGAAAACCATGATTCTAGCAGGACAGGATGTGACAGCACTGGGGTGGAAAGGCGATGGAGAAACAGACTATGGAAAATTGGAATCACTACCTTTATGATCAGTGCATATATATATATATATATATATATATATGGTGCAGCATTGACTTAAGGAGTATAACCTTCTCCCTTCTGAAAGCTGCCTTCACATTTCATTGTAATGGTAAAGAAAAGATAGGTAAGATTATTATGCTCCAACATTGAGCGGCTGAAATCGGCACACATCCATGCATTCACTTCCTGGGAATTCAATGCACATAAATACATTGTTTCGTGCCAAATAATAACATTGTGTCATGCATAGACGACATGATAAAATGTGCATGAAACATTCATCAATTTAGACTTGGATCCCATCATTTTGTATCTCCAAAGAAGGGCTGAGGATCCAAACTGAGGTTGACACAGGGACACTTCTGCCCCAACTTTCTTTCTTTCATGCAAAAAAAAATGTATGTATGTGTGTATATATATATATATATATATATATACACACACACACACACATGCATGCTTGGGATCCTCTCTCTCTCTCTCTCTCTATATATATATATATATAGGATCCCAAGCATATATATATAGAGAGAGAGAGAGAGAGGATTCCAATTATATATATATATTATGCACATGTATGCATATGTGTGTGTGTATACACACACACACACATGCTTGGGGTCATATATATATATATATATATATATATGCATGCTTGGGATCCCCCCCCTCTCTCTATATATATATATTTATAGGATCCCAAGCATATAGATAGATAGATAGAGGGGGATTCCAATTATATATATATATATATATATATATATATACACAGTATATTCTGGCGTATAAGACTACTTTTTAACCCAAGAAAATCTTCTCAAAAGTCAGGGGTCGTCTTATACGCGGGTGTAGTCTTATGCATGGGAGTCATCTTAACTCTATATTTTAACTGGAAAAGTTGGGGGTCGTCTTATACACCCAGTCGTCTTATATGCCGGAATATACGGTATATATATATGCTCATGTGTGTGTATATATATATACGCACACATACAAACACATGCTTGGGGTCATGTGTGTGTGTGTGTGTGTGTGCATGCTTGGGATCCTCTCTCTCTCTCTCTCTCTCTATATATATATATATATATATATAGATCTATCTATATATATATACACATAGAATCATGTGTGTGTGTGCGCATGCTTGGGATCCTCTCTCTCTCTCTCTCTATATATATATATATAGATCTAGATCTATCTATATATATACACATAGAATCATGTGTGCGTGTGCATGCTTGGGATCCTATATATACATAGACATAGGCACACATATATAGGATCCTAAGCATTCAGAAGGAGAGATGATGCTTACTCAGGGATGCATGGAGTTTGGTGAAACTGAGATTATTTCAATATTAATGCAATTTCAATAACAATATACATTACATATGAAACACGCTTCTGTTCTATGCACAATGTCCTGCTGAGAGTTGGCTCTCCCTTACAAGGCATGCTTTCAATGCAAAATATTGGGGATCCTCTAGATATAGTATTTGGAAGGAGAGATGATGCTCAAGCAGGGATGCATTCTAGAGTGCAGAAGGAATGGAGTTTGGCAGCACTGAGATGGGTTAAAGACCTTGCAAAAACTAGAACTCTCACAGTTGTGCAGAGAAGACCTTCCACATTGCTCCAATAATAATAATAATAATAACAATAATAATAATAATGCAACATGACTTACCCTTCTCCGGCAGCTCTGCTCCAGCTCCTTCCTGCCTCCAGCTCTTCTCTGTTGCTCCTCCTCCTTCTTTCTTTCTTTCTTTCTCTCTCTCTCTTTCTTTCTTTCCTTCCCTCCTTCTTAAGGGAGGAGCTCCAGCCAAGCTCCTTGGCAGAGAGAAAGGCTCCCCAGGGCATGTGCAGAGTGCTTTTCCTCTAGTATCATACAGAATGCATGCAATTGGACACCTTCTGGATTGAAAAGCACCCCATGGCTCCATTGCTTGGGTCCTTTGCCAAGCAGTGTCCTCTTAAGGGTCTCCGGGGCATGTGCAGAGTGCCTTTCTTCCCCTCCAGATATTGAAAGATGAGCTCCAAAGGCATTGCATCTTCCTGCTTGAGTCCCTTTTTCTCTCTTCTTGAGGGAAGGGAGTCCCCAGGGCATGTGTAGAGTGCATTTCCTTGCTTTCTTCCCTTCCAGGTTGAAGGATAACATCTAAAGACATCACACATGTATGATCTATGGAGGCTTTCGTCTCTCCATCAAAAAGTCCCCAAGGCATGTGCAAAGTGCCTTCTTCCCTTCTATACTGAAAGGCACTCCATGGGCCTGTTGTTTGGGTCCTTTGCCAGGCAGCGTGCTCTTTCTCAAAGGCTCCCCAGGGCATGTGCAGAGTGCCTTTGTTCTAATATACTGCAGAAAGCATGCAATTGGACACCTTCTACATTGAAAGGCACCCCATGGGCTCATTGCTTGGGTCCTTTGTCAGGCAGTGCTCTTTGTCAAAGGGTCTCCAGGGCATGTGCAGAGTGCCTTTCTTCCCCTCCATATCTTGAAAGATAAACCCCAAAGGCATTGCACCCTCCTGCTTGGGTTTCCTTTCTCCAGCCTTTTCCCCTCTGCTTGAGGGAAAGGGGTCCCCAGGGCATGTGCAGAGTGCCTTTCCTCAACTTTCCCTCCAGGTTGAAAGACATCAGGCATGCCCACCTTTTGTATGGAGACATAGGTATGGAACTCCAGGGGAATGTGCTCCTTGGTTGAGAGAAAGGCTGCCCCAAGGCATGTACAGAGTGCAAATCTTTCTTCACCTCCTCCCCCTTTTTAAATAGCATCTCAATCAAAGAGACCAACTCCATTGCTTGGTTGCATTGTCTGGATGTTTTCTCTCTCTCTCTGCTCAAAGGAAAAAGGGTCCCTAGGGCATGTGCAGAGTGCCTCTCTTCTCCTTATATATACTGCAGAATCCACACAATTTATATACATAGACACACACATATATACATGCATATTCCAAAATGCGAAGGAATGGGAAAAGTGAAACACTTCTGAGCATTTCAGCTATAAGTGTGCATTTCACAAATTCCTAGCTGCTATGTTTGCATATATGTTTTGTTCAATGCGTGGATGGTTTGTGTAAGCAGCACTCCCCCATGTGGCAAAGCTGGAAGGCTTCTCATAGCAAATCACCGTTGCCATTGACCAGGGATAGAGATAGGTAGATAGTACTTACTTACTTAGGCGATCCCTCGCTTTCCGAGGATGATTGTCTTCCAATATTCTTGTGGGTCCGTATGTGGCTGTGGAGCTCTATTCCTGACCTGCATCTTCTTCCGCAGTGAGGAGGGCATTGGTTTCCAGGTGGAAGGCGATCTCGGTCGGGGTTGGCTTGACGCGCCTTCCTCTTGGCACGTTTCTCTTTTTCACCCTCCACTCATGCCTCCTCAAATTCTGCAGCACTGCTGGTCACAGCTGCCCTCCAGCTGGAGCGGTCAAGGGCCAGGGCTTCCCAGTTCTCAGTGTCTATGCCAGAGTTTTTAAGGTTGGCTTTGAGCTCATCTTTAAATCTCTTTTCCTGTCCTCCAACATTCCATTTTCCATTCTTAAGTTCAAAGTAGAGCAGCTGCTTTGGGAGACGGTGGTCAGGCATCCGGACAACGTGGCCGGTCCAGCAGAGTTGATGGCGGAGGACCATCGCTTGTAATGTGGGCTTGTAATGTGGGTAGATCAATAGGTACTGCTTTAGCAGGAAGGTAAAATGATGGCAACATGACCAGGAAGTGTCTATGGACAACAGTCTCCTTGGCATGGAAAAATGGGACAAGAGCACCTCCCCATGGCCAGCGTGGAGCATTGCCAATGGGATTTTGGCCTGCAATCCCATTGCAGATGCCGGAGATGGAAAGGGAAGCCTTTGCCTTTGTTTGTGTATTGTATGTCATTGTTCACTGTATAAAAGGCATTGAATGTTTGCCTATATATGTGTATACTGTAATCTGCTCTGGGTCTCCTTGGTGAGATACAGCGGAATATAAACAAAGTGTATTATTCCTTAGTGGCAGAAGTGGGTTGGACTACATGTCCTTTGGGGGTCTTTTACAGCAGAGTCTCTTCCTTTGGAAGTTTTTGAACTAAGGTCAGATGGCACGAGAATTACACAGCCTTGAAATATTGGATCTCAGCTCCCATCATCCCTCCTCATTGTTTGGGGATGATAGGAGTTACAGTACCAGTACACACTCCCCACATTCCCACTATACCAGTGGTTGTCAACCTTCCTAACGCCTCAACCCTTTAACACAGTTCCTTTCGTTGCTACTTCATAACTAATTTTGCAACTGTTAGGAATTGTAATGTAAATATCTGATCTGCAGGATGTATTTTCCTGGACTAAATTTGGTACAAATGCCCAATACGCCCAAATTTGAATACTGCTGGGGTTGGGGGGGGGGGGGATTGATTTTGTCACTTGGGAGTTGTAGTTGCTGGGATTTATAGTTCACTTACAATTAAAGGGCATTCTGAATTCCACTACTGATGGAATTGAACCAAACTTGGCACACAGAACTCCCATGAATAAGAGAAAAGACTGGAAGGGTTTGGCAGGCATTGACCTTGAGTTTGCGAATTGTAGTTCACCTCCATCCAGAGAGCACTGTGTCCTCAAACAAGGATGGATCTGGACCAAAGTTGTCACATATACTCAATATGCCCAAATGTGAACACCAGTGGAGTCTGGGGGAAAAGACCCTGACATTTGGGAGTTGTAGTTGCTGGGATTTATAGTTCACCTATAGTTCACCTATAATCAAAGAGCATTCTGAATTCCACCAAAGATAGAATTCAACCAAACTTGGCACACTGAACTTCCATGACCAAGAGAAAATACTGGAAGGGTTTGGTGGGCATTGACCTTGAGTTTTGGAGTTGTAGTTCACCTACATCCAGAGAGATCTGGACCAAACTTGGCACAAATACTCAATATGCTCAAATGTGAACACTGGTGGAGTTTGGGGAAACTAGACTTTGGCATTTGGGAGTTGTAGTTGCTGGGATTTATAGTTCACCTACAATCAAAAAGCATTCTGAACCCAGCCCACAATGGATCTGCACCAAACTTGGCACGCTACCTACATGGCCAACATTGAATACTGGTGGAGTTGGGGAGGGGGGCTGTTTTTGAATTCTGGGAGTTGTAGTTCACCAACACCAAAAAGGAAGAGGACGGGCAGAGAGATCTTCAGCCTCCTCTGCCAAAAATGTTCCTGAGACCATCAGAAATATGTGTTTTCTGATGGTATTTGACAACCCCTCTGAAACCCCCTTTGCGACCCCCCTTAGGGGTCCCGACCCCCAGGTTGAGAAACATTGTGCTATACATCTTTACCAGAGTAAACACTATGAATAATAACTTTCCATTTTAGTAGTGAATAAGGCCAGAGTTGGAGAAAGTTCCTTCTGGGGCCTAGAATTCTCAGAAATGTAGAGAATTCTGGGAGTTGTTGTCCAACCTCTGGAGTTGTTCAACCATTAAACCGGTTTGTGAAGTAACGAGGAAAACAGGAGTGGGTGGCAAATGATAATGGGCACAGTTGGGTTCAAAGCCAGAGAAAGCAGGACGGAGCTTGTGAGCTCCTTCATTCCCTTTCTCAGGAAGAAGGGAAAGGAGGGCCTGGCTGTGCCTGGAGCGATGTTGTCGCAATAGCATCATCCTTTCAGTCCCTTGGGAAACCTAAAGCCTGGATCCTATACATTTTCCGCCTTTCCACACTTTGATGTCTGAGTTTCATGTCTCAATTCAGACGTGGGATCATCAAATGTCAGAGCTGGAAGCAACAAGGACCAGGTTGTGGCACAGCTGGTTGGGAAGTCAACTGCATTAAAATCACTACTCATGACTTCAAAGCCAGCCCAGGCCAGAGTAAGCTCCCGACCATTTGTCTAGCTTGCTGTCGACCTTTGCTACCCGAAAGACAGTTGCATCTGTCATGTAGGAAATTTAGGTACCGCTTAGGCAGAGAGGCTAATTTAACTAATTTACAATGCCATAAAACTCTCCAGCAGTGTGCAAAAGAATGAGGAAGTACTCAATCAGTGCCACAAGTGGATGGTGAAGCGATAGCTCCTCCGGCGGCCGGAATTCGAAACATACCCTCATGAAGCTGGAAAGTTAAATAGCCTCTGTGTGTCTGTCTATATATATGTTGCGTGTCTATGGCATTGAATGTGTGACGGTGCGAGTGGCGCCACCTATGTATAGAACTGTTAGTTGTAAGATTTAAACTGTTGTATCATGCTTAATCCTGCCCCTTTTTTACCCTGCTTATGTATAGTTGTATGGATTGGTTGCTTGTAGCTGTCAATCAGTACTGTTTGGCTCCACCTCTTCCTGCAAGAGGGGAGAGCTTCCTTTTTCTTCTTCATTCTGCCATTAGAGTTTGTACCAGATGGACGTGAGTAAGAGACCTGACTCCAAAGGACCCTGATTTAAGTTACCTCTTAGCACCAGTTCTGAGGTTTTTACCCCTGGGACTCATGCTTTATGTCCAGATCATCCTGGATAACATTGAGGAGATCCCAAGCGCCTTCAAGCCAGTTCTTTTGGCACCAAAGGAAGATCCTGAATCTTCAAAACATAGGCCATCTGAACTGGGGTTGTGGTTTGCTCCCGCATTCACAGCCACTGAGGAAGGAGGAAACTGAGTGAGGCTTCTCAGCTTCAAACCCCTTGGACCCAGGACTAATTGAGACTGTAATGTATGTTTTCCTTCACCCCTCTAAAGTTTTCCAGCTCATTGCTTTGAAGAAATGACTTTGTGATCAATAAAACTTATCTTGAGCTATTTACAGTGTTTTGGGTTTTTGGGAGTTCCAGTTTCCTAAAGGAGGGCAAGAAGCAATCCCTTGGGGGAAAGGTGCGGCGTCCATCCCTCCTTCATTAAGAATAATAGCCCCCAAGCGCAAGGGCACAGAATGTTTGCCATGTAGATGTGCATTGTGATCTGCCCTGAGTCCTCTGCAGGGTGAGAAGGGAGGAATATATAAATACTGTAAAAAACAAACAAACAAGGGCCACCCTCTTCTGCCATGCAGTGTGATTTGGGAATGTCGGGCACCTCCTCTTTGGGCTTGGAGGCCTTGATCCCAGTTAGTATTTATTTATTTACTTTATTTACTTTAATTGTATATTGCACTCTCTCAGCCGGTAGGCGACTCAGTGTGGTTTACAACCAGGTCAATATACAAAGTGCACAACACTAGCATTTAAAAACAGCAACTAAGGCAACTACATCAATATAAGAGCACATCAATACATCAATATAACGTCAATACATTAGTATCCCTCCCAGTTCCTTTTCTTCTTCCTGGCTTGGAGAGCTTGGTCTCCTCTGGAGAGAGCGGCCTTGAGGAGGGGCACCTCGTTTGCACACAGCCTGCCAAGCCTCCTTTTTGGGTACCCCTTCTTCGGGCTTGGAGGCGCAGACCCAGAATAGTATCCCCACCCCCCGCTCCTCCTCTTCTTCCTGGCTTGGAGAGCCTTCCCTTCCCCAGAAAGAGCTGCGTTGGAGAGGGAGAGTTCTTTTGCAAAAGTGTGCCAAGCTTTACGCACGGCGCGCCTCCTTTTTGGGCACCCCTTCTTCGGGCTTGGGGGCGTTGATCCCGATTACTACCCCACCCAGTTCCTCCCCTTCCTCCTCTCTTCCTGGTTTAGAGACCTTTCTTTTCCTTGGAGAGGGAGAGTTCTTTTGCAAAACGCATGCCAAGCTCGACGCACGGCGCGCCTCCTTTTTGGGCACCTCCTCTTTGGGCTAGGAAGCCTTGATCCCGACTGCTATCCCTCCCAGTTCCTCCTCTTCCTACACTCTTCCTCCTCCTCTTCCTGGCTTGGAGACCCTTCCCTTTCCCCGGAAAGAGCTGCGTTGGAGAGGGACACCTCTTTTCCAAAAGTGTGCCAAGCTTTACGCACGGCGCGCCTCCTTTTTGGGCACCCCCTCTTTGGGCTTGGGGGCGCAGATCCCGATTGTTACCCCTCCCAGTTCCTTTTCCTCTTCCTCCTCTCTTCCTCCTCCTCTTCCTGGCTTGGAGAGCCTTCCTTTTCCTGGAGAGAGCGACGTTCAAAAAAGGAGAGCTCTTTTGCAAAAAGCGTGCCAAGCTTTACGCACGGCGCGCCTCCTTTTGGGCACCTCTTCTTTGGCTTTGTGGGGACGTTGATCCCGACTGCTACCCCCCCCCCCCCTTCCTCCAGTTCCTCCTCTCTTCCTCCTCCTCTTCCTGGCTTGGAGACCCTTCCCTTCCCCGGAAAGAGCAGCCTTGAAGAGGAGCAGCTTTTGCAAAAAGCGTGCCAAACTTTACGCACGGCGCGCCTCCTTTTTGGGCACCTCCTCTTTGGGCTTGGAAGCCTTGATCCCGATTGCTATTCCTCCCAGTTCCTCCTCTTCCTACACTCTTCCTCCTCTCTTCCTGGCTTGGAGACCCTTCCCTTCCCCAGAAAGAGCTGCGTTGGAGAGGGACACCTCTTTTCCAAAAGTGTGCCAAGCTTTACGCACGGCGCGCCTCCTTTTTGGGCCCCCCCTCTTCGGGCTTGGAGGCGTAGATCCCGATTGCTATCCCTCCCAGTTCCTCCTCCTCTTCCTCCTCTCTTCTTCCTCCTCCTCTTCTTGGCTTGGAGAGCTTTGTCTTCTCTGGAGAGAGCGGCGTTGAGGAGGGAGGGACAGCTCTTTGGCTAACAGCCGGCCAAGCTTTACGCACCAAGCTTGACGCACGGCTCGCCTCCTTGTGGGCCCCTCCTCTTCGGCCTTGGGGGGCGTAGATCCCGATTGCTATCCCTCCCCGTTCCTCCTCCTCTTCCTCCTCTCTTCCTCCTCCTCTTCCTGGCTTGGAGAGCCTTCCCTTCCCCGGAAAGAGCGGCGTTGGAGAGGGAGAGCTCGTTTGCAAAACTGTGCCCAGCTTGACGCACGGCGCGCCTCCTTGTGGGCAGCTCCTCTTCGGCCTTGGGGGGCGTAGATTCCGATTGCGACCCCTCGCAGCTCCTCCTCCTTGTCCTCCTGCTCTTCCTCCCCCTTTTCCTGGCTTGGCGAACCTTTCCTTCCTTCTTTCCCCGGGTTCTCTCTCCGCTTGGTCAGCAGCATCATCCATGGCGCAGGAGGAGGAAGGCGCAGGCGGGGAGAGCGGCGGGGGCGGGGGCGGGGGTCTCCTGCTGGAGCTGGTGAGCTCCCCGCTGAACCTGAGCCTGCTGGGCCTGTGCCTCTTCCTGCTCTACCAGATCCTGCGCGGGGACCGGGGCCGGGCCCAGCCCGAGGGCGAGGAGGACGCGCCCCCGCCCCTGCCCAAGCTCCGCCGCCGGGACTTCACCCTGGCCGAGCTGCGCCCCTTCGACGGCGTCCAGAACCCCCGCATCCTCATGGCCATCAACGGGAAGGTCTTCGACGTCTCCCGCGGGAGGAAGTTCTACGGGCCCGGTGAGAAAGAGAGGAGGGAGAGGAGGGAGAGGGGCTTGGGTTGGGGAAGGGGGCCTGCGCCTTCCCCCCTGCCCACATCCCGTTCCAAACATGGGCTTCAGGCAAGGACGGAGGGAGTGCCATGGGCAGGCTCGGGTCTTGGGGTTTGGGAGGCTGGGCCCTCCCCAGGTCACCCACAAGACCAGTCCTGTAGGTTTGCCCTGAAGTTGGGTTTGTATGGAAGTCGGAACTGGGGCATTTCCAACCATATATCTACTTGTAACTTGGGGACTGTCTCTCTCTGTGTGTGTGTGTGTGTGTGTGTGTTTGTGACACAGATCCAGTTCCAAACATGGGTTTCAGGCAAGGACAGAGGGAGGGTCATGTGCAGGCTCAGGTTTTGGGGTTTGGTAGGCAGGGCCCTCCCCAGGTCACCCACAAGACCAGTCCTGTAGGTTTGCCCTGAAGCTGGGCTTGTATGGAAGTCGGAACTGGGGCATTTCCAACCATATATCTACTTGTAACTTGGGGACTGTCTCTGTGTGTATGTGTGTTTGTGGCACAGATCCAGTTGCAAACATGGGTTTCAGGCAAGGACAGAGGGATCCCCAAGTCACCACCAAGATCAGCCCTGAAGGTTTTGCCCTGAAGTTGGGTGGGTATGGAAGTCCGAACTGGGAAATTTCCAGCCATATCTATACTTGTCTTGGGATTTGATAGCCAGGGCTCTCCCCAAATTCAAACAAGACTAGTCCTGTAGGTTTGCCCTGAAGCTGGGTTTGTATGGAAGTCGGAACAGGGGCATTTCCAGCCATATATACACTTGTAACCGGGGCGGAGGGGGGGGGGCTATGGGCCTGGGTTGGGGAATTGGATCTGCGCCTTCTTCCCTGCCCACATCCATTTGGAAACATGGGTTTCAGGCAAGGACACAGGGAGTGCCAAGATACGAACAAGACCAGTCAGGTAGGTATGCCCTGAAGTTGGGTTTGTATGGAAGTCGGAACTGGGGCATTTCCAGCCATATCTATACTTGTCTTGGGATTTGATAGGCAGGGCCCTCCCCAAATTCAAACAAGACTAGTCCTGTAGGTTTGCCCTGAAGCTGGGTTTGTATGGAAGTCGGAACTGGGGCATTAGACAAGTATATACATGGTTGGAAATGCCCCAGTCCTTACTTCCATACAAACCCAACTTGTCTAGGGATTTGGTAGGCAGGCCATCCCCAAGTCACCACCAAGATCAGTCCTGTAGGTCTGCCCAAAAGTTGGGTTTGTATGGAAGTCCGAACTGGGGCATATCCAGCCATATATATACTTGTCTTGGGATTTGGTAGGCAGGGCTGTCCCCAAGATACGAACAAGATCAGTCCTGTAGGTCTGCCCAGAAGTTAGGTTTGTATGGAAGTCCGAACCGGGGCATTTCCAGCCATATATATACTTTTCTTGGGATTTGGTAGGCAGGACCCTCTCCAAATTACGAACAAGATAGGTTTGCCCTGAAGCTGGGTTTGTATAAAAGTCAGAACAGGGGCATTTCCAGCCATGTATACACTTGTAATCTGTGTGTGTGTGTGGGAAGAGGGGCCTGGGTTGGGAAAGGAGACCTACGCCTTCTTTCCTGCACAGATCCAGTTGCAAACATGGGTTTCAGGCAAGGACAGAGGGAGTGTCATGGGCAAGCTTGGGTCTTGGGATTTGGTAGGCAGGGCTGTCCCTGAGTTACGAACAAGACCAATCCTGTAGGTTTGCCTTGAAGCTGGGTTTGTATGGAAGTCCGAACTGGGGCATTTCCAACCATATATCTACTTGTAACTTGGGGACTGTCTCTGTGTGTGTGTGCGGCACAGATCCATTTGCAAACATGGGTTTCAGGCAAGGACAGAGGGAGTGCCATGGGCAAGCTCGGGTCTTGGGGTTTGGTAGGCAGGGCCATCCCCAAGTCACCACCAAGATCAGCCCTGAAGGTTTTGCCCTGAAGTTGGGTGGGTATGGAAGTCGGAACTGGGGCATTTCCAGCCATATCTATACTTCTCTTGGGATTTGGTAGGCAGGGCCCTCCCCAAATTCAAACAAGACTAGTCCTGTAGGTTTGCCCTGAAGCTGGGTTTGTATGGAAGTCGGAACTGGGGCATTAGACAAGTATATACATGGCTGGAAATGCCCCAGTCCTGACTTCCATACAAACCCAACTTGTCTTGGGATTTGGTAGGCAGGCCATCTCCAAGTCACCACCAAGATCAGTCCTGTAGGTCTGCCCAGAAGTTAGGTTTGTATGGAAGTCCGAAGTGGGGCATTTCCAGCCATATATATACTTGTCTTGGGATTTGGTAGGCAGGAACCTCTCCAAATTACGAACAAGATAGGTTTGCCCTGAAGCTGGGTTTGTATGAAAGTCGGAACAGGGGCATTTCCAGCCACATATATCTACTTAGACAAGTATATATATATATGGCTGGAAATGCCCCGGTTCCGACTTCCATACAAACCCAACTTGTCTTGGGATTTGGTAGGCAGGCCATCTCCAAGTCACCACCAAGATCAGTCCTGTAGTGGACTTCCTCTGTGTGTGTGGGGGGGGGGGGTTGGGTTGGGGAAGGGGGCCTGTGCCTTCTCCCTGCCCACATCCAGTTGCAAACATGGGTTTCAGGCAAGGACAGAGGGAAGGTCATGGACAAGCTTGGGTCTTGGGGTTTGGTAGGCAGGGCCCTCCCCAAGTTACGAACAAGACCCATTCTGTAGTTTTGCCCTGAAGCTGGGTTTGTATGGAAGTTGGAATTGGGACATTTCAAAACTGTCACTCCAGCCACAAATACACACACACACACAAAAGCAGTCCCCAAGTTACAAACAAGCCAGAACAGGGGCATTTCCAGCCATATATATATTTGTAGCACCCACCCACAGTTAGACAAGTCTTCAAGTTGCAAGTGCATACACAGAAGCATATATATGTGTGTGTGTGTGTGTGTGCAACTTGGGGACTGCCTGTATGTGTGTGTCTGCTTCTGTGTATGCACTTGCAACTTGAAGACATAAGTGTCACTCCACATTGTTACTTGAGGCTGTGTGTGTGTGTATGTGTGTGTGTATATGTATGTATATATGTGTTCACACACACACAGGGGGTCCCCAAGTTACACACACACTGAGATAAACTTGTTCTGAAGTTGGGTTTGTAGGTAAGTCAGAACAGGGACATTTCATAAGTGGCATAGTGACTACATACACACACATGCACACACACACACGTTACTTGAGGACTGCCTCTGTGTGTGTGTGTGTACGTGTTCACACACACATACAGGCAGTCCCTAAGTTATACACTCATACACACACTGAGATATATGTGTGTCTTTGTCTGTGCACTTGCAACTTGGGTGGGTTATAAATAAATTAAGCAAAGCATTAACTTGGGGACAGCCTATCTCTGTGTGTGTGTATACACACATACACAGGCAGTCCCCAAGTTACAAGCAAGAGAGGTTCTGTGAGTTTGTTCTTAAGTTGAGTTTGTTTTTAAGTCAGAACAGGGACACTATTTAATGTAAGTCTAGCCAAATGTGTGTGTGTGCATCTGTGTGTGTATATGCAGTATATATATGTAGGTTTAGATAAAGGTTTTCCCCTGACATGAAGTCCAGTCATGTCTAACTCTGGGAGGGTTGGTGCTCATCTCCATTTCTAAGCCAAAGAGCTGGCGTTGTCCATAGACACCTCCAAGATCATATGGCTATTGGCATAACTGCGTGGAGTTACCTTCCCGCCGGAGCGGTACCTATTGATCTACTCACATTTGCATGTTTTCGAACTGCTAGGTTGGCAGGAGCTGGGGCTAATAGCGGAAGCTCGTGCCGCTCCCCAGATTGGAACCTGCGACCTTTCGGTCAACAAGCTCAGCACTTTAACCCACTGGGCCACCGGGGGCTCTATATATGTATTATATATGTGTGTGTGTGTGTGTGTATACATGTGTGTATGCACACACACACACATACTATATTTGTATCCTGTCCTTCTCACCCTGGAGAGGACTCAAGGCGGCCTTACAACAGGCAGCGGTTCGATGCCAAACATACATGTTTCTGTACACAGTTACAGTTAAAACCAAACAATACATAAATTGTATCAATCCTCACTATCTCTGAGGATGCTTGCCATAGAATCATAGAATCATAGAATCAAAGAGTTGGAAGAGACCTCATGGGCCATCCAGTCCAACCCCATTCTGCCAAGAAGCAGGAATATTGCTTTCAAAGCACCCCTGACAGATGGCCATCCAGCCTCTGCTTAAAAGCTTCCAAAGAAGGAGCCTCCACCACACTCCGGGGCAGAGAGTTCCACTGCTGAATGGTTCTCACAGTTAGGAAGTTCTTCCGCACGTTCAGATGGAATCTCCTTTCAATCATAGAATCATAGAATCAAAGAGTTGGAAGAGACCTCATGGGCCATCCAGTCCAACCCCCTGCCAAGAAGCAGGAATATTGCATTCAAATCACCCCTGACAGATGGCCATCCAGCCTCTGCTCAAAAGCTTCCAAAGAAGGAGCCTCCACCACACTCCGGGGCAGAGAGTTCCACTGCTGAACGGCTCTCACAGTCAGGAAGTTCTTCCTCATGTTCAGACGGAATCTCCTCTCTTGTAGTTTGAAGCCATTGTTTGAAGCTATGGTTTGAAGTCATAGATGCAGGCGAAACGTCAGGAGAAAATGCCTATAGAACATGGCCATACAGCCCAAAAAAACCTACATAAATAATTAAAACACCATTTTCCACGAGCCCACCCACCTGGGTTCCCAATGAATGCTATGGTTCCACACTCTTGCAAGTCACGATTGCGCCACGGGCGGCCTGCCCGTACTTTCACCTGCAATCCCTCCTGGTAGAGATTGGGCAATGCTGCTCCTCCACCTCTTAGGTAATGTTTACCAAGAGGCCGATCAGGCTTGGCTGGAATTTCTGGTGAAGGTTCAAAGGAAGAGAAGCATCTCGCCTGGACTCTTTGCCCTCCTTCTCTCTGGCTTTCAGGGCATGGTTTAGATTTCAACAGAGCAACCAATTTCAAGCGGTTTGGCCTTTTTCATCTCCCTGTTCAAATGTTTGCATGGACAACAAGTTGCAGAGGTTTAACGTCCTATTCCCTGAGATGCATATGGGTGGAGAGGGTCCAGTTGTAGTGCATACGGCACCATGAATACTTAACATCTGATGAAATTGCATGAATATATTTTAAATTAACCAGGACAGGTCCTGACAGATATGTAGCTATTATTATTATTATTATTATTATTATTATTATTATTATTATTAGAAACACAACAAGATGAGTCCACAGCAGACACTCTGCTGGCTGTTGAATTGGATCCCACATCAGACACTTCATTATTATTATTATTATTATTATTATTATTCAGTTCTTGTGGTTTTTTTCGGGCTATATGGCCATGTTCTAGAGGCATTTCTCCTGACGTTTCGCCTGCATCTATGGCAAGCTTCCTCAGAGGTGAGGTCTGCTGGAGCTGGGAAAAAAGGGGTTTATATATCTGTGGAATAACCAGGGTGAGACAAAGGGCTTTTGTAAGTTGGGCTAGGTGTGAATCTTTTCAATTGACCACCTTGATTAGCATACAATGGGCTGACTGTGCCTGGAGTAAACTCTTCTTGAAAGGTGATTAGATGTCCCTGCCTGTTTTTCTCTCTGCTGTAATCACCTTTCAAGAAGAGTTTGCTCCAGGCACAGTCAGCCCATTGTATGCTAATCAAGGTGGTCAATTGAAAAGATTCACACCCAGCCCAACTTACAAAAGCCCTTTGTCTCACCCTGGTTATTCCACAGATATATAAACCCCTTTTTTCCCAGCTCCAGCAGACCTCACCTCTGAGGAAGCTTGCCATAGATGCAGGCGAAACGTCAGGAGAAATGTCTCTAGAACATGGCCATATAGCCCGAAAAAACCCACAAGAACTTAGTGATTCCGGCCATGAAAGCCTTCGACAATACATCATCATTATTATTATTATTATTATTATTATTATTATTAGAAACACAACAAGGTGAGTCCACAGCAGACACTCTGCTGGCTGTTGAATTGGATCACACGTCGGACACTTCATTATTATTATTATTATTATTATTATTATTATTATTATTGGAAACACCACAAGATGAGTCATAGAATCAAAGAGTTGGAAGAGACCTCATGGGCTATCATCCAGTCCAACCCCATTCTGCCAAGAAGCAGGAATATTGCATTTAAATCACCCCTGACAGATGGCCATCCAGCCTCTGGTTAAAAGCTTCCAAAGAAGGAGCCTCCACCACACTCCCTCCGGGGCAGAGAGTTCCACTGCTGAACGGCTCTCACAGTCAGGAAGTTCTTCCTCATGTTCAGATGGAATCTCCTCTCTTGTAGTTTGAAGCCATTCCTCCATTGCGTCCTAGTCTCCAGGGAAGCAGAAAACAAGCTTGCTCCCTCCTCCTCCCTGTGGCTTCCTCTCACATATTTATACATGGCTATCATATCTCCTCTCATCCTTCTCTTCTTCAGGCTAAACATGCCCAGCTCCTTAAGCTGCTCCTCATAGGGCTTGTTCTCCAGACCCTTGATCATTTTAGTCGCCCTCCTCTGGACACATTCCAGCTTGTCAATATCTCTCTTGAGTTGTGCTGCCCAGAATTGGACACAATATTCCAGATGTGGTCTAACCAAAACAGAATAGAGGGGTAGCATTACTTCCCTAGACACTATGCTCCTACTGATGCAGGCCAAAATCCCATTGGCTTTTTTTGCCGCCACATCACATTCCTGGCTCATGTTTAACTTCCTCCCCACGAGGACTCCAAGATCTTTTTCACACGTACTTCTCTCAAGCCAGGCATTGTCCCCCGTTCTGTATCTTTGCATTTCGTTTTTCCTGCCAAAGTGGAGTATCTTGCATTTGTCACTGTTGAATTTTAGGCGCTGCACCCAGTGTGCCAATCACCACTGGGACCACCTTGACTGGCTTGTGCTTATTGTCTTATTATTTCTGTCCCTGGTGGCGCAGTGGGTTAAACCACTGAGCTGCTGAACTTGCTGACTGAAGGGTGAATGGTTCAAACCCACAGGAAGGGGTGAGCTCCCGCTGTTATCCCCAGCTCCTGCCAACCTAGCAGGTCAAAAATATGTAATGTGAGTCGATCAATAGGTACCACTTCTGCTGGATGCAGTCATGCAGTCCACATGACCTTGGAGGTGTCTATGGACAACGCTGGCTCTCCAGCTCAGAAACGGAGATGAGCATCACACCCCAGAGTAGGACACGACTGGACTTAATGTCAAGGGGAAACCTTTACCTACTGTATTATTATTTCTGCCCTGGTGGCCCAGTGGGTTAAACCGCTGAGTTGCTGAACTTGCTGACTGAAAGGTCAGTGGTTCGAACCTGCAGGATGGGGTGAGCTCCCACTGTTAGCCCCAGCTTCTGCCAACCTAGCAGTTCAAAAACTTGCAAATGTGAATAGATCAATACATGCTGCTTCTGAGGGAAAGTAATGGTGCTCCATGCAATTATGCTGGCCACATGACCTTGGAGGTGTCTATGAACAACGCCGGCTCTTCAGCTTAGAAATGGAGATGAGCACCACTCTGCAAAGTTGGACACGACTAGACTTAATGTCAAGGGGAAACCTTGCCACATGACCTTGGAGGTGTCTATGAACAACGCCGGCTCTTCAGCTTAGAAATGGAGACACAGCTAGACTTAATGTCAAGGGGAAACCTTTAACTTTACCTTACCTTACAATATTATTAATAATATAAATATTATAAATATTATTAATATTTATTATGAATAATAATATTACTGATCTTAATATTACTTTATTATTATTAGCTACTTGCCTCTCCTCACTCTCATATATAAGCACAAAGAGCAAGAATGGAGAAGATACTGTTTATGGCCCATTGCAAGGAAAAATATTACCAGTTTGGGGAGTCCTGGGATTTATTGTCATTGGAAGCACTTTTAAATTTAATTTAGGATCAAAGGATTGGGAACTGAGCATGTTAGAAGAAATGCATGCCTTTGTAGAGCTTTGCCTTGCATGCCATCTGTGTGGGAGGAGCGCATGGCACATTGCACAAGGTCCGGGTGTTCCTTGCAATCTCTGCCTCTCTTTGCAACGAATAGGCTCAAAGGCTCAAAGGCCAGGGCCAGGCAGGGAGATGGTTCAGGCACAGAAGATAACAGAGGCCCCTTCATATGCAAGCCAGCCGTCCCCTTTTGCAAAGCTTTTAGTACTATTTACATTGGCTTTAATGCTCCTAAATGTTCTCAGATATGCAGGGATGGGGATGCTCTCTAAGAAATCCAAGGAGAAGAAAACTTGGAGCTTGGAAGCAGTGCATTTGGATCACCCTCCTCTCCTAAAGGGCCTGGTCCAGGGGATAATGGGAGATGTAGTCCAGAAGAGAGTGTGGATATGATCTTAGGTGTTTTTTGTTTGCCGGGGGAGTCATTTTTGCACATGCTCTGTAGCGTCTTTTTGCTTTATTGGCTTTTTAAGTCCCTTCCGCTGCGTTTTTCAGTGTTTCTATGAGTGATGATCACTTGTTGGCCTGAAAGGTGCATTGTGTCCAAATTTGGTGTCCATTTGTCCAGAGGTTTTTGAGTTATGTTAATCCCACAAACAAACATTACATTTTTATTTATATAGATTTCTGTACGTACTAGCCATTCCCTGCCACACGTTGCTGTGGCCCAGTCTGTCTATATGAGTTTTGTGTGTGTGTATATGTGTGCGATCCATGCAGTCATGCCAATGGCCACATGACCTTGGAGGTGTCTATGGACAACGCCGGCTCTTTGGCTTAGAAATGGAGATGGGCACCACACTCCAGATTCAGACACGACTGGACTTAATGTCAGGGGAAAACCTTTACCTTTACCTTTACCTATATATATATATATATGTGTGTGTGTGTGTGTGTGTGTGTGTGTGTGTGTTTGTGTTTGTATATATGTTTAGTTTTGCGCATGCACTGTAGCATCTTTTTGCTTTTCTGGCTTTTTAAGTCCCCTCCGCTGTGTTTTTCCGTGCTTTTATGAGTGATGGTCACTTGTTGGCCTGAGAGGTGTCTTGTGTCCAAATTTCATGTCAATCCGTCCAGTGGTTTTTGAGTTACGCTAATCCTACAAACAAACATTATTAATAATAATTAATAATAATAATAATACTTTATTTGTACCCCGCTACCATCTCCCCAAGGGACTCAGTGCGGCTTACATGAGGCCGAGCCCAAACACAACAATACAAGCAATTAAAAACACATAGACAATAAGATACACAACATTATCAATAAAACAGCACATAATTACATTACATTTTTATTTATATAGATTTCTGTATGTACTAGTCATCTCCTGCCACACGTTGCTGTGGCTCAGTCTGTCTATATGTTTTGTGTGTGTGTATATATGTGTGTGATCCATGCAGTCATGCCGGCCACATGACCTTGGAGGTGTCTACGGATAACGCCGGCTCTTTGGCTTAGAAATGGAGATGAGCACCACACTCCAGATTTGGACACGACTGGACTTCATGTCAGGGGAAAACCTTTACCTATATATATTTGTGTATATGTTTGTATATATGTTTGGTTTTGCACATGCACTATAGCGTCTTTTTGCTTATTTGGCTTTTTAAGTCCCTCCGCTGTGTTTTTCTGTGCTTTTATGAGTGATGGTCACTCGTTGGCCTGAGAGGTGTCTTGTGTCCAAATTTGGTGTCAATTCATCTAGTGGTTTTTGAGTTATGCTAATCCCACAAACAAACATTACATTTTTATTTATATAGATTTCTGTACGTACTAGCCATTCCCTGCCACACATTGCTGTGGCCCAGTCTGTCTATATGTGTTTTGGGTGTGTATATATGTGTGTGATCCATGCAGTCATGCCAATGGCCACATGACCTTGGAGGTGTCTATGGACAATGCCGGCTCTTCGGCTTAGAAATGGAGATGAGCATCAGAATCCCAGCGTCAGACACGACTGGACATGGATTGTGCGCAATCCAGGCAGTCATGCCAATGGCCCCAGACCTTGGAGGTGTCTATGGACAATGCCGGCTCTTCGGCTTAGAAATGGAGATGGGCACCACACTCCAGATTCGGACACAACTGGACTTCATGTCAGGGGAAAACCTTTACCTTTACCTATATATATTTGTATATATATGTGTGTGTGTTTGTGTATATATGTGGTTTTGCGCATGCACTGTAGCATCTTTTTTGCTTTTTTGGCTTTTTAAGTCCCTTCCACTGTGATTTTCAGTGTTTTTTATGAATGATGGTCACTCATTGGCCTGAGAGGTGTCTTGTGTCCAAATTTGGTGTCAATTCGTCCAGTGGTTTTTGAGTTATGTTAATCCCACAAACGAACATTACATTTTTATTTATGTAGATGTATTGTATGGAAGTTTTCTAAGGGGTTGGTTTAATTTCAAAGCAGGCTGCTCATAAAACTGAATAATGGTATTGTGCTGGTACGGCTGTACCAGAAACTCCAACTTTATTTGCTTTGTATTAAATGTTTGCTTGCAGTCCAAGGTTTCAGGGATTCTGCAGAAAGGTGGCTTCCTTTGGTTGCAGTCGTAGGGCAAGTCACCTGTCCATCATCGTTAAGTTTTGGTTCCGCCCCTTGTTCAAGGCAATTGAGAAGGGAAGGGAGCCATTTTTGGTTAGTCTCAGTAAGGAAAGCTAATTTAGGGGACATGTGCAAGCTTCCCCTGTACAAAAGCTTCAACCCTTAAGACTTTCCAGGGGAGAACAGTCTTAAGAGCATCCAAAGATTTCCAGGGAAGCAGCCCTAAAGCTTTGAGGAATTTCGGAGGGTAAACAGTTTGGAAGACCAAAGAACTCCAGCTGGAGAATCTACTGGCCTTACTGGTAGGTCCACTCGGTGCTCGAGATGCAGTTCGACCCGGTAGCGGAGCCCACATCAGTAAGGCTTAGATGACAGTCAGCCTGGGAGAAGTTAAACAGGGATTTTCCTTTAAAGTAAAGAAACAGTTATTGAAGACAATTGCCTGTCCCTCGTGGACATGATTAGGAAGTCACCAGTTGCATAAAAGCCTGGAAGCATGTGTTTAACTTTATTGAAGACAAGAGAAGTTTCTGTTAGATTGTTCATTAATAAAGGACTTTGTTATACTTCACAAACCATCTAAAGACCATTTGTGGTGGAAAATCCTTGAGAACGTCTCTTCGGGGGCCCCTGGCTTCTTGCTGGGCTCAAGTTGCACGTCCTCTTTTAAAAGCAATTCTTTACAGGCCCAGCGCGTAACAGAACAGGTGTCATGAAAGGTTGCATGTCCCAAAAGCGTGCCTCCAACATGCAAAGTTTGCAAAGCTAGGAAGCGGGCTTCTCCACCTTTAAAATGCTGTGTTTCCTCCTTGTTTTGTGCCATGCCCGCGAAGAGGGTCCTTATGGGATATTTGCCGGAAGAGACGCGTCCAGAGGCCTTGCCACCTTCTGCCTGGAGAAAGAAGGCCTGAAGGAGGAATACGACGATCTCTCCGACCTGGACGCCACGCAGAGAGAGACCCTGAGCGACTGGGAGCAGCAGTTCACCTGTAAGTCTTCCCAGGCCCAAGCCTTGCCCAAGATGTTTGCATGCTTGTAATTGCAAGGTTTTAGGGACTTGCTTCATGTCTGCGTGCATGAATATTTCTATATTGCACATTGCAACATGATTTTTGTTCCTGGGTTCTAAACGGCATTTCATAATTGGTTCTATCATGAAAAGAAAAATTTACAAGCTAAATTTAGTGCTGTTAGGTTAATGTGACTAATGCAGCTAAAGCACAATTTCCAGTATTGTTTATTTATTGAGAATCACCCTACTTATTCAAATCTAATGCTTAAATGACCTTGCAAAAATTAGGGTGTGCATTACATTTGCATAATAGAGCAACCTTAATGCTGAGCCAAAGCAAAAGGGGAACTCGAGATCCTATTTGAAGGATACTGTCTCTAATTTAACTGCATTGGCTCCATGCTAGGCGCTGCTGGGATTTGTAGGAATGAGAAAGAGAAAGAGAAGGAGAGAGAGGACAGAGAAAGAAAGACAAGAGGGAAGAAAGGAAGGAGAAAGAGAAGGAAGGAAGGAGGAAAGAGAAGGAAAGACCAGCAACCTTCAGCAGAGAAGGCCAAGACTTTTATTTGTTTGTTTGTTTGTTTGTTTATTTATTTATGACATCTATATGCTGCCCTTCCCACCCCAAAAGGGACTCAGAGTGGATTATAAGATATATATATACACACACACACACACACACATTACAATATATTATTAGCATAGTACAATATCAGTATTATATATTACTATATTGTACTATACCATTATATTGTAATATTATTAGTAATATTATATGTAATATAAATATATAATTATAATATCATATTATTAGTATTGTATTACATTATAATATTATTTATATGTAATGTAATATATTAGATTAGATTACATTATATTATATTATTAGCATAATATAATTCCATCTTGCAACACGGTTCACATGCTCTCAGCCTTCTCTTCTCCCAGCTCAACATCCCCCAGGATGAAAGGAGGAAGGAAAAAGAGAAGGAAGGAAGTATAGAAGACGATGGAGGGAGGAAGGGAAGTAGAAAAGAGAGAAGGAAGGAAGGAGAAAAAGGCTGAGGGAAGGGGGGAGAAAAGAGAAGAAAGGGAGAAAGGGAAGGAAGGCAGAAGTAAAGAGGAAAAGAAAGACAAAAGGGAAGGAAGGAGGGAAGGAAAGACAAAAGGGAAGGAAGGAAGGGGAAAGAGAAGGAGGGAGGGAGGAAAGAGAAGGAAAGACAAGAGGAAAGAAAGGAATGAGAAAGAGAAGGAGAGAGAGGAAAGAGAAGGAAAGACAAGAGGGAAGAAAGGAAGGAGAAAGTGAAGGAGGGAGGGAGGAAAGAGAAGGAAAGACAAGAGGAAAGAAAGGAAGGAGAGGGAGGGAGCAAAGAGGGAAGGAAGGAAAGGAAGGCAGGAGAAAGAGAAGGGAGGAAAGACAAAAGGGAAGGAAGAAGAAAGGGAAGGAGGGAGGGAAGAAAGAGAATGAAGGAAAGACAAGAGGGAAGGAAGGAAAAAGAGAGGGAAGGAGGGAGGGAAGAAAGAGAATGAAGGAAAGACAAGAGGGAAGGAAGGAAAAAGAGGGAAGGAAGGAGGGAAGAAAGAGAATGAAGGAAAGACAAGAGGGAAGGAAGGAAAAAGAGGGAAGGAAGGAGGGAAGAAAGAGAATGAAGGAAAGACAAGGAAGAAAGGAGAAAGAGAAGGAGGGAGGGAGGAAAGAGGGAAGGCAGGAAGGACAAAAGGGAAGGAGGGAAGGAGGGAGGGAGAAAGAGGGAGGGAAGGAGGAAGGAAAGAGAGTAAGAAAGATAGGATAGGATGGTGAGAGAGAGGAGGGCCTGAGAAAAGAGCCCAAAAGACCACAACTGGCCCCCGGGCCTGGGTTCCCCGTATCTGTTCTACAGCAAAGATGCACCCCAATGTTTTCCTTCCCATTGCTGGAAGCTTTGGTATCCCAACTCAATTGTTTCTAAGGAAGGAAGCTCAAGCAGGCAGCAACTGCAATGCGCATCTTTTGGGGCCAAATGACCTAAAGTGCACTTTTTGCGCATGAAATTCAGCAGCAAACACTTTCTTTGTTTTTGGAGTTTGCAAATCAAGGTGTGCATTCGATTTAATGGTGCATGAGACTCGAATCAGTAAAAAACCCTGGGAAATCTGACCCGGGTCTTGGCTTGAATATCCTTCTTGGCAGGCTCTCATTTGACTGGTTTTTGAAATCGAAGAGAACTGGTTTCTCTTGTCTTCAGGATTAAGTAGCTTCTCATGTTTCTCTTAAGGTGGTATAGACTGCTTTAAATGCCTTAAATGGTGCCTTAAATAGCCTTGTTTTCTCCCCTTCTCTTTTCGCATTCAGTTAAATACCACTATGTTGGCAAACTGCTGAAGGATGGAGAAGAGCCCACTGTGTATTCGGATGGAGAGGAGACGAAAGAAGAGCAAGATCGCAAGAACGATTAAGCCAAGTTGGAGAAGATCGTTCTGAAGGTGGTTGGTTGGTTTTAGTATCTTTTTTAAAACAGAAATCACAGGACTTTGTGTCACATTCCGGTTCGATTCCACCACTTTTGATTTCGGAAATGGTATGGCTCGTTGTCATTCAATGCAGTTCAATTTGCATTCCCAAATGAACCCTGGATGCTCTTAAATAGAAGCAATGCAAATCCAATTGGCATTGAATCAAAGAATACCGAACATGAAAGACCCATTGAAAATGCACCGCCTCATTGGTTAGTGCAACTGGGTTGGGTCCTGGTTCCAAAACACGTAATGCATAATCATACATTATTGGCGACCAAAAGCTTTCCTGCATCTTCTTTGCCTCCAATTAACATTCCCTTTGCAACATTATTTTGCAATGACCTGCATACTTAATCTTTCCCATCATACTTTTTGCGAGTCCCTACTTTTGGTTTGTGCCGAGTTGAGGCCAAATCGTTGCAAACACGAACGGTTCGAAGCTATAGATGTGAGCAAACAAGAAGAAAGTAAACATAACTTTGCATCTTCTTTGCCTCCAATTAACATTCCCTTTGCAACATTATTTTGCAATGACCTGCATACTTAATCTTTCCCATCATACTTACGTACAATTCGCAAGTCCCTACTTTTGGTTTGTGCCGAGTTGAGGCCAAATCGTTGCCGATACGAACGGTTCGAAGCTATAGATGTGAGCAAACAAGAAGAAAGTAAACATAACTTTGCATCTTCTTTGCCTCTGATTAACATTCCCTTTGCAACATTATTTTGCAATGACCTGCATACTTAATCTTTCCCATCATACTTACGTACAATTTGCTTTCGGTTTGTGCCGAGTCGAGGCCAAATCGTTGGCGATACAGTTTGAAGCTATAGTTGGGAGCAAACAAGAAGAAAGTAGACATAACTTTGCATCTTCTTTGCCTCCAATTAACATTCCCTTTGCAACATTATTTTGCAATGACCTGCATACTTAATCTTTCCCATCATACTTTTTGCAAGTCCCTACTTTTGGTTTGTGCCGCATTGAGGCCAAATCGTTGCAGATACGAACGGTTCGAAGCTACAGATGTGAGCAAACAAGAAGAAAGTAGACATAACTTTGCATCTTCTTTGCCTCCGATTAACATTCCCCTTGCAACATTATTTTGCAATGACCTGCATACTTAATCTTTCCCATCATACTTTTGCGAGTCCCTACTTTTGGTTTGTGCCGAATCGAGGCCAAATCGTTGCAAATACGAACGGTTCGAAGCTATAGATGTGAGCAAACAAGAAGAAAGTAAACATAACTTTGCATCTTCTTTGCCTCCGATTAACATTCCCTTTGCAACATTATTTTGCAATGACCTGCATACTTAATCTTTCCCATCATACTTACATACAATTTGTGAGTCCCTACTTTTGGTTTGTGCCGAGTTGAGGCCAAATCGTTGCAAATACGAACGGTTCGAAACTATAGATGTGAGCAAACAAGAAGAAAGTAAACATAACTTTCAAATTTGCTTGTTGACATGCAGAGCTGCGTCCTCCACTCGCCCTACTTTGTTTACTTTGCACACACATCTTCAGTATTGATGATATCTTGGTTTGGCCTGGTTTAAATAAGCTAAACCCTGTCCTCTCCTAAAGAAGAACCTGTTCCCAGGAAGCTCGGCAATGTATCCTGCTTTTAGTATTAAGAAACGTTAATGGAGAGGTAAACATAATTGCAAAACAGTGGTTGAACGCTGAGCTTTGGGCATAGGCACTGCCAGTGATGCTTGCAAATGGACTTGGAGAGAATACTTCCAAAATACGAGGGTGAATGAAAAGTAATGCCTCCCCCTTCGTAACTCCTCAACAGATGGCAGTACTGGTATGCGACAGGTACAGGCTTGTTCAGTAGACTCTCCTCTACAGTTCCATTGTGGTGGGAAACCTTAACATTGAAGGTAGTGTTGTTAAAGTGTGAAGTATGGAACTCTGCGCAGACGGTCAGTCAATGCGACTTAAGCACCATATATGGCAGGTACTGGCTTGTTCAGTAGACTCTCCTCTACAGTTCCATTTTGGCAGGAAGCCTTAGCATTGAACGGTTGTGTTGTTAAAGTGTGAAGTATGGAACCCTGGTCAATGCGACTTAAGCAATGTGCAGTCATTGAATTCTAGACAGCAGAAGGTGTCACCTCAACATCTTTAAACTTACTTGCCCAATGACGCACAGTACTCACATCAACACAATTGCCATCAACAGCTTGCATTCTCTGATGAATCTCCGTTGGATTTTGTGTGTGTGTGTGTGTGTCAGGAGCGACCTGAGAAACTGCAAGTCGCTTCTGGTGTGAGAGAATTGGCCGTCTGCAAAGACGTTGCCCAGGGGACGCCCGGATGATTTGATGTTTTTATCATCCTTGTGGGAGGCTTCTCTCATGTCACCATTTGGGGAGCTGGAGCTGACAGAGGGAGCTCATCCACCTCTCCCCGGATTCGAACCTGCAACCTGTCGGTCTTCAGTCCTGCCGGCACAGGGGTTTAACCCACTGAGCCACTGGGGGCTCGCTTTACATCCTTTGAGGTGTCAAGGATTCAATGACTGCATGTAGCTTAAGACACATTTTATTTATTTCATTTACTTATACCCCGCCCTTCTCACCCCGGGGGGGACATTGATCGACTGTGCACAGGGTTCCATACTTCACACTTTAACAACACAACCGTTCAATGCTAAGGCTTCCTACCAAAATGGAACTGTAGAGGAGAGTCTACGGAACAAGCCAGTCCCTGCTGCATTCCAGTACTGCCATCTGTGGAGGAGTTGCGAAGGTAGAGGCATTACTTTTTCTGCTAAGGCTTCCCACCAAAATGGAACTGTAGAGGAGAGTCTACTGAACAAGCCAGTACCAGCCGCATACCAGTACTGCCATCTGTGGAGGAGTTACGAAGGTGGAGGCGTTACTTTTCATTCAACCCTCGTAATAAATTAGCACCAGTTTAGGGAAATCCAAAACAGTAGTGGTAGGTGCATTGTGTTTTTTTTATCCTTTGGGATTCCGCTTTCTTTTTGTTCGCCCCAAAGCAATAACAACTCCCGTATCCGCCGTAAACACAAACACCATTTGAGGATCCGTTTACTTCTCTCCGCTTTGGTTATTTAGGGTTTCTTTCTAATTTTTGCTTATTGGTAATCACTAGGCCTTAAAGACAGGTAGTAGAGTGGGGTGTGGACCTACCTCTGGGAAGTTTCTAAGCTAATCGATAGTCAGAGAAGCGTTCTTTTGCGTTGCCGTGTCTTTCCTGTTTCGAAGCTTAAGTTGCAGCCAAGCGTTAGAATCCGCTGCTTCAAGAACAACAAGCCTGTGTTTTGTTTGATTGTTTTTACGAGACAGTGAATAAAACCTTGCTAGAAATACAACACTTTGGTTTCGTCTTAATACTAAACGTCGCCTTTTTTTCTTCCTCGTTGCAACCGTGAAATATATATTTATGACGGCGCTCGTTTTGGTTTTTACCAATTCAGTAAAACAGAAGTTGCGAAAGAGTTCATGATATTCAAGCTCGGGATAAAGAAGCCAGTGGAAGGGGAAAGTGGAAATGGAACAGAAGCCTTCTCCTTACTATTTCCTAGGTTTACTATTTACTATTTGTTGATCTAGGTTATTTGAAAAGGCCATTTCTTAATTGTACAAAATGCATAAGGTTGTGGGTGAACTACAACTCACATCGTGCCAGGTTAACCTCCTGAAACTCAAAGTTTCTCATGTTGGGCAAACTTTGATGATGCTCTAGATGCACCATCTGTGAGGTTCACCGTGGTCTCCGGCTGCAGGATAAACTACAGCTCCCACCATGGTGGGTCAGTCCCCTCAAATTTCTCCAGTAGGTTCAGTTGGTCATAGGGATTCGGTGTGCCAAGGTTGGTCCAGATCCGTCATCGGTGGTGGTCGCAGTGTCTCTGGATGTAAGTGAACTACAGCTTCCAGAAATGAAGGTCAGTCCCCGTCCCCCCGTCCCCAAACCCCTCCAGTAGGTTCAGTTGGTTATTGGGGTTCAGTGTGCCAAGTTTGGTCAAGATCCATCATCGGTGGTGGTCACAGTGTCTCTGGACGTAGGTGAACTACAACTTCCAGAAATGAAGGTCAGTTCCCCCCCCCAAACCCCTCCAGTAGGTTCAATTGGTCATTGGGGTTTGGTGTGCCAAGTCTGGTCCAGATCCGTCATTGGTAGTGGTCACAGTGTCTCTGGATGTAGGTGAACTACAACTTCCAGAAATGAAGGTCAGTCCCCCGTCCCCCCCCCCCCCCCACAAACCCCTCCAGTAGGTTCAGTTGGTTATTGGGGTTCGGTGTGCCAAGTTTGGCCCAAATCCGTCATTGGTAGTGGTCACGGTGTCTCTGGATGAAGGTGAACTACAACTTCCAAAAATGAAGGCCAGTTCCCCCCCCCAAACCCCTCCAGTAGGTTCAATTGGTCATTGGGGTTTGGTGTGCCAAGTCTGGTCCAGATCCGTCATTGGTAGTGGTCACAGTGTCTCTGGATGTAGGTGAACTACAACTTCCAGAAATGAAGGTCAGTCCCCCGTCCCCCCCCCCCCCCACAAACCCCTCCAGTAGGTTCAGTTGGTCATTGGGGTTCGGTGTGCCAAGTTTGGCCCAAATCCGTCATTGGTAGTGGTCACAGTGTCTCTGGATGAAGGCGAACTACAACTTCCAAAAATGAAGGCCAGTCCCCCCCCCCCCAAACCCCTCCAGTAAGTTCAGTTGGTCATGGGGGTTCGGTGTGTCAAGTTTGGTCCAGATCCATCATCAGTGGTGGTCACAGTATTTCTGAATGTAGGTGAACTACAACTTCCAAAAATGAAGGTCAGTTCCCCCCAAACGCTTCCAGTATTTTCAGTTGGTCATGGGGGTTCTGTGTGCCAGGTGAGGTCCAGGGCCATCATTGGTGGGGTCCAGAGTGCTCTTTGACTGCAGGTGAACTATAAATCCCAGTACCTACAATGGCTATAAATCAAGGTGAATTCCCTCTCCCCACAAAATAAAAACCTCGCCAGTGTTTTTCCTTGATCATGGGGGTTCTGTATGGCAAATGTGGTCCAGATCTGTCACTGGTGGTGGTCACAGTGTCTCTGGATGAAGGTGAACTACAACTTCCAGAAATGAAGATCAGTTCCCTCCAAACCCCTCCTATATTTTCAGTTGGTCATGGGGGTTCTCTGTGCCAAGTGAGGTCCAGGGCCATTGTTGGTGGGGTCCAGAGTGATCTTTGATTGCAGGTGAACTATAAATCCCAGTACCCACAATGGCTAGAAATCAAGGTTAACCCCCCCCCTCCCCCCCAAAAAAACCTTGTCCAGTGTTTTTCTTTGGTCATAGGGGTTCTGTGTGCCAAGTGAGGTCTAGGGCCATCATTGGTGGGGTCCGGAGTGCTCTTTGATTGCAGGTGAACTATAAATCCCAGTATCTACAATGGCTAGAAATCAAGATGAATTCCCCCGAAACTTCTCCAGTGTTTTTCTTTGGTCATAGGGGTTCTGTGTGCCAAGTGAGGTCTAGGGCCATTGTTGGTGGGGTCCAGAGTGATCTTTGATTGCAGGTGAACTATAAATCCCAGTACTTACAATGGCTAGAAATCAAGGTTAATCTCCCCCCCCCCCCCAACATCTCCAGTGTTTTTCTTTGGTCATAGGGGTTCCATGTGCCAAGTGAGGTCTAGGGCCATCATTGGTGGGGTCCAGAGTGCTCTTTGATTGCAGGTAAACTATAAATCCCAGTACCCACAATGGCTAGAAATCAAGGTTAACCCCCCCTCCCCCCCAAAAAAACCTTGTCCAGTGTTTTTCTTTGGTCATAGGGGTTCTGTGTGCCAAGTGAGGTCTAGGGCCATCATTGGTGGGGTCCGGAGTGCTCTTTGATTGCAGGTGAACTATAAATCCCAGTACCCACAATGGCTAGAAATCAAGGTTAACCCCCCCCTCCCCCCCAAAAAAACCTTGTCCAGTGTTTTTCTTTGGTCATAGGGGTTCTGTGTGCCAAGTGAGGTCTAGGGCCATCATTGGTGGGGTCCGGAGTGCTCTTTGATTGCAGGTGAACTATAAATCCCAGTACCCACAATGGCTAGAAATCAAGGTTAACCCCCCCCTCCCCCCCAAAAAACCTTGTCCAGTGTTTTTCTTTGGTCATAGGGGTTCTGTGTGCCAAGTGAGGTCTAGGGCCATCATTGGTGGGGTCCAGAGTGCTCTTTGATTGCAGGTAAACTATAAATCCCAGTACCCACAATGGCTAGAAATCAAGGTTAACCCCCCCCCTCCCCCCCAAAAAAACCTTGTCCAGTGTTTTTCTTTGGTCATAGGGGTTCTGTGTGCCAAGTGAGGTCTAGGGCCATCATTGGTGGGGTCCGGAGTGCTCTTTGATTGCAGGTGAACTATACATCCCAGTATCTACAATGGCTAGAAATCAAGATGAATTCCCCCGAAACTTCTCCAGTGTTTTTCTTTGTTAATGGGTGTTCTGTGTGCCAAATGTGGTCCAGGCCCATTGTCTGTGGGGGTCACAGTGCTCTGTCTTGATGCAAGGTGAACTACAACTTCCACCATGTGGAGTCAACCCCCCAAACTCCTCCAGTATGTTGAGTTGCTGATTACTTCTCCTCTGTTTGTTGTGCAGACAGAATTGAAAAGAGTAGGAAACGGTTATAGGAGAGGCAGTGGGCGGGATCATGCAAATTCCACACAAATGGAGAGAGTAAGGAACACTGGGATGTCTACGTGATGGAGGAAACACAAAAAAATCTGGGATGAAATGGTCCTCGAATGAAAGCATTCCTTGAGTGGTGAGCAGTAGGGTGTTTGGGGAGGACATGGGCAGGGGTTGGGACATGTTCAGACAGATTCAAATGGAGAGAGTAAGGAACACTGGGATGTCTCTGTGATGGAGGAGACACAAAAAATCTGGAATGAAATGATCCCTGAATGAAAGCATTCCCTGGGGGGTGGGCAGTAGGGTGTTTGGGGAGGACATGGGCAGGGGTTGGGACATGTTCAGACAGATTCAAATGGAGAGAGTAAGGAACACTGGGATGTCTCTGTGATGGAGGAGACACAAAAAATCTGGAATGAAATGATCCCTGAATGAAAGCATTCCCTGGGGGGTGGGCAGTAGGGTGTTTGGGGAGGACATGGGCAGGGGTTGGGACATGTTCAGACAGATTCAAATGGAGAGAGTAAGGAACACTGGGATGTCTCTGTGATGGAGGAGACACAAAAAATCTGGAATGAAATGATCCCTGAATGAAAGCATTCCCTGGGGGGTGGGCAGTAGGGTGTTTGGGGAGGACATGGGCAGGGGTTGGGACATGTTCAGACAGATTCAAATGGAGAGAGTAAGGAACACTGGGATGTCTCTGTGATGGAGGAGACACAAAAATCTGGAATGAAATGATCCCTGAATGAAAGCATTCCCTGGGGGGTGGGCAGTAGGGTGTTTGGGGAGGACATGGGCAGGGGTTGGGACATGTTCAGACAGATTCAAATGGAGAGAGTAAGGAACACTGGGATGTCTCTGTGATGGAGGAGACACAAAAAATCTGGAATGAAATGATCCCTGAATGAAAGCATTCCCTGGGGGGTGGGCAGTAGGGTGTTTGGGGAGGACATGGGCAGGGGTTGGGACATGTTCAGACAGATTCAAATGGAGAGAGTAAGGAACACTGGGATGTCTCTGTGATGGAGGAGACACAAAAAATCTGGAATGAAATGGTCCCTGAATGAAAGCATTCCTTGGGTGGTGGGCCGTAGGGTGTTTGGGGAGGACATGGGCAGGGGTTGGGACATGTTCAGACAGATTCAAATGGAGAGAGTAAGGAACACTGGGATGTCTCTGTGATGGAGGAAGCACAAAAAAATCTGGGATGAAATGGTCCTCGAATGAAAGAATTCCTTGAGTGGTGGGCAGTAGGGTGTTTGGGGAGGACATGGGCAGGGGTTGGGACATGTTCAGACAGATTCAATTGGAGAGAGTAAGGAACACTGGGATGTCTCTGTGATGGAGGAAACACAAAATATCTGGAATGAAATGGTCCCTGAATGAAAGAATTCCTTGAGTGGTGGGCAGTAGGGTGTTTGGGGAGGTCATGGGCAGGGGTTGGGACATGTTCAGACAGATTCAATTGGAGAGAGTAAGGAACACTGGGATGTCTCTGATGGAGGAAACACGAAAAAATCTGGGATGAAATGGTCCTCGAATGAAAACATTCCCTGGGGGGTGGGCAGTAGGGTGTTTGGGGAGGACATGGGCAGGAGTTGGGACATGTTCAGACAGACTCAAATGGAGAGAGTAAGGAACACTGGGATGTCTCTGATGGAGGGAACACAAAAAATCTGGAATGAAATGGTCCCTGAATGAAAACATTCCCTGGGAAGTGGGCAGCAGGGTGTTTGGGGAGGACATGAGCAGGGGCTGGGATATGTTCAGACAGATTCAAATGGAGAGAGTAAGGAACACTGGGATGTCTCTGATGGAGGAAACACAAAAAATCTGGAATGAAATGGTCCCTGAATGAAAACATTCCCTGGGAAGTGGGCAGCAGGGTGTTTGGGGAGGACATGAGCAGGGGCTGGGATATGTTCAGACAGATTCAAATGGAGAGAGTAAGGAACACTGGGATGTCTCTGATGGAGGAAACACAAAAAATCTGGAATGAAATGGTCCCTGAATGAAAACATTCCCTGGAGGGTGGGCAGTAGGGTGTTTGGGGAGGACATGGGCAGGGGTTGGGACATGTTCAGACAGATTCAAATGGAGAGAGTAAGGAACACTGGGATGTCTCTGTGATGGAGGAAACACAAAAAATTTGGGATGAGATGGTCCTCGAATGAAAGCATTCCTTGAGTGGTGGGCAGTAGGGTGTTTGGGGAGGACATGGGCAGGGGTTGGGACATGTTCAGACAGATTCAAATGGAAAGAGTAAGGAACACTGGGATGTCTCTGATGGAGGAAACACAAAACATCTGGAATGAAATGGTCCCTGAATGAAAACATTCCCTGGGGGGGGGGGGCAGTAGGGTGTTTGGGGAGGACATGGGCAGGGGTTGGGACATGTTCAGACAGATTCAAATGGAGAGAGTAAGGAACACTGGGATGTCTCTGATGGAGGAAACACAAAAAAATCTGGAATGAAATGGTCTCTGAATGAAAACATTCCCTGGGGGGTGGGCAGTAGGGTGTTTGGGGAGGACATGGGCAGGGGTTGGGACATGTTCAGACAGATTCAAATGGAAAGAGTAAGGAACACTGGGATGTCTCTGATGGAGGAAACACAAAACATCTGGAATGAAATGGTCCCTGAATGAAAACATTCCCGGGGGGGGGGGCAGTAGGGTGTTTGGGGAGGACATGGGCAGGGGTTGGGACATGTTCAGACAGATTCAAATGGAGAGAGTAAGGAACACTGGGATGTCTCTGATGGAGGAAACACAAAAAATCTGGGATGAAATGGTCCCTGAATGAAAACCTTCCCTGGGGGGTGGGCAGTAGGGTGTTTGGGGAGGACATGGGCAGGGGTTGGGACATGTTCAGACAGATTCAAATGGAGAGAGTAAGGAACACTGGGATGTCTCTGTGATGGAGGAAACACGAAAAAATCTGGAATGAAATGGTCCCTGAATGAAAACATTCCCTGGGGGGTGGGCAGTAGGGTGTTTGAGGAGGACATGGGCAGGGGTTGGGGCATGTTCAGACATTCAAATGGAGAGAGTAAGGAACACTGGGATGTCTCTGATGGAGGAAACACAAAAAATCTGGAATGAAATGGTCCCTGAATGAAAACATTCCCTGGGGGGTGGGCAGTAGGGTGTTTGAGGGCAGGGGTTGGGACAGATTTTTGCTTTTGGTCACTATAATATCTCAAAGGAGCGGCTCGTTCCCCTTCGCATCTCCTTGCAAATTCCTTTCTAACGTGCTCAGGAAATTTCACAAAACAGCCGGGGCTCAAATCCACCTTGCGTTAATTAATTCGGTTACCTAACCAGCCTCAATGCAAATGGAGGAGGGATTGTAGTCCATTTATGTAAGCGTCAGCGGATGAAAAGAGCTGAAAATCCCCGCAGAGGATCAGCGGAGAGGAGGCGACAGAAGCCACCGGGAACGTTGTCAAAAGGCGTTCGGAAAGCATTGAGCAAAGGGCACAGCACACCCATCGCCATTGGAAACAGGCTTTCTCGTGAGTCAGAGCCATTATCACAGCGAGGTAGCCCTTCCTTTCGGTCCAAAATAGAAATGTTTCTGAGTACACATAATGAATTCGGAGACTATTGCATAAAAAATCATCTTAAGTGCCTTTTGCAAATTCACTTTCTCTCCCACTCCCGTTGTGCAGAGATAACCATCGCCACTCAAATCCCTTCGGAAATTACCATTTCCAACTGTTGGGGTTGAGAGGGGCAGTATATAAATATGGCAAATAAATAAATAAAATGTTTGAATTGCTTTTCATAATCAAGACATCACGTTGTTGTTGTTTTTCTACACATTCAAAAGGAAGAAAGAAGTCGTCTGACTCGATAAAACTTTCTTGGAACTTCCATCAAGTCATGTTGACTTTGGTTTACGTTAAGAGCTTTTTTGCCCCAGGACTTAGTAAAATGCAGGGAGAGGAGTTCAAGACTGTTTGTATCCAAAGGGTAAACTAAGAGAGCGGTTAGTACATGCGCCTTTAATATCACACAATGAGGACAATGTTTAGTTCTTCCTCTGATGAGACTTTTGCCCTGGACATCTACCCGGAAGATTTATGATGTTGACTTTCGCTTGGCATGCTTTGCTCTTTCCCAGATTACCCAGGAAGCGTGCAAAAGTGGGACTTCTCACATTCCAGTTTTCTCCTTTCGGAGAGAAACAGAAACCCAAGAGTAATTCAGGAGCAAAGTCCAATGGCCTTATATCAGGCCTGGAAAAAATTTGGCCCTCCGAGTGTTTTGGACTGCAACTCTCACATTTCCTAACTTGGGCCCTCCGGGTGTTTTGGACTCCAACTCTCACCATTCCTAACTTCACCCCTCCAGGCGTTTTGGACTTTAATTTTCACAATTCATAACTTGGGCCCTCTAGGTGTTTTGGACTCCAACTCTCACAATTCCTGAGTTTGGCCTTCCAGGTGTTTGGGACTCCAACTCCCACCATTCCTAACATGGGCCCTCTGGGTTTTTTTTACTCCAACTCTCACAATTCCAAACTCGGGCCCTCCAGTTGTTTTGGACTCCAACTCCCAGCATTCCTAACTTTAGCCCTCCAGGTGTTTTGGACTTCACCACCCACCATTCCTAACTTTGCCCCTCCAGGCATTTTGGACTTCAACTCCCACCATTCCTAACCACCCCCTCCAGGAATTTTGGACTTCAACTCCCACCATTCCTAACTTCGCCCCTCCGGGTGTTTTGGACTTCCACAATTCCTAACTTGGGCCTTGCAGGTGTTTTGGACTTTAACTCCCACAATTCCTAAGTTTGGCTCTTTGGGTGTTTCGGACATCAACTCCCACCATTCCTAACTTCGCTCTTCCATGCGTTTTGGACTTCAACTTTCACAATTCTTAACTTCGGCCCTCCTGTTGTTTTGGACTTCAACTCCCACAATTCCTAACTTGGGACCTCCAGGAGTTTTGGACTACAACTCCCACTATTCCTAATAGCCTCAGGCCCCTTCCTTAAGCGGCTGAGGGGGGAAAGGAAAGGGCCCGAGGCTGTTAGGAATGGTGGAGTTGTAGTCCAAAACACCTGGAGGGCCAAAATTTGCCCATGCCTGCATTATATGATGTTAAAGGGTTGGAATAATCAGGTCTCTGTAAGCTAACATTACGGTGTTTGGAACATTTGCAAAACAATTGATGAGGTCTAGAAAAGATTCACAACATTTTGTTTACATAAAATGATACAACTTCCCTATGATTCCCTCGCCTAAATGCAAAAGGTTTGTATATGTTTTTCTTTGTGTACGACAACAGGAAATGCATTTGACCCCCCCCCCCCCAAATAGGTTAGTTTTGAAACAGAAGTGGGCTGTGGGGGCTGCTTTGACACAAGACACACTCTGTAAAGCCACGGAATGACTGCGTACGTTGGTTCGTTACCACTTTATTGGAGAAGAAGTTAAACAAACGAACGAGTGGAATGCGAGGGAATGCGTAACACATGAAAAAGTACCATGAGCTGTAATAATAAATAGAGGCTCTTAAAGCAGAAACCCAAACGAAAGGTAATGGCTACTCTTCCCTCTCCGTTGGGAACCCATCATAGCCGTGGCCAACGTCGCCTGCGGTGCTCCAAACCGTGTCCTATGATATAGTCTCCACTGCAAACGGCAGAATGTGTTAAGACTGCAATATTGGGCTCCGTACAACTTGAAGCAACAACTGGGTCAGGTCACTGGTTTTTTTGGCTCAGACAATATACTTCGGAAGGTCACTTATTCAGAGAAGGAAAACACCAACAAACGTGGGAGAAAGACTTCAATCCCCTCTGGCTGCTTTGTTTGGGCAGATCCGTTGGGAGCAAAGGAACATTAATCGGGGAAGAGCGGGTGCAAGTCCGTGTTCTTGCCTATCATTCTTTTCCTTTAAAAAGCAAATAATAATTGTGTTGTCGAAGGCTTTTGTGGCCGGAATCACTGGGTTGCTGTGAGTTTTCCGGACTGTCTGGCTATGTTCCAGAAGCATTCTCTCCTGACGTTTCGCCCACATCTATGATGGGCATCCTCAGAGGTTGTGTGGTCTATTGGAAACTAGGAAAACTGGGTTATATCCCTGTGGAATGATGGCCAGGGTGGGAGACAGAAAGAACTCTGTTTGGGGCAGGTGTAAATGCTTCCATTGCCCACCTTGATTAGCATTGAATAGCCTTGCAGCTTCAAGGCTTGGCTGCTTCCTGCCTGGGGAAATCTTTTGTTGGGAGGCGATTAGCTGGCTCTGAGGTAGGTGTAAATGTTGCCATTGGCCACCTTGATTAGCATTGAATAGTCTTGCAGCTTCAAGGCTTGGCTGCTTCCTGCCTGGGGGAATCCTTTGTTGGGAGGCGATTAGCTGGCCCTGAGGTAGCTGTAAATGTTGCCATTGGCCACCTTGATTAGCATTGAATAGCCTTGCAGCTTCAAGGCTTGGCTGCTTCCTGCTTGGGGGAATTCTTTGTTGGGAGGTGATTAGCTGGCCCTGAGATAGGTGTAAATGTTGCCATTGGCCACCTTAGTTAGCATTGAATAGCCTTGCAGCTTCAAAGCGTGGCTGCTTCCTGCCTGGGGTATCCTTTGATGGGAGATGATTAGCTAGCCCTGGTTGTTTCTTGTCTGGAATTCCCCTGTTTTCTGAACGTTGCTCTTTATTTACTGTCCTGATTTTAGAGTTTTAAAAATAGTGGTAGCCAGATTATGTTCCATTTTAATAGTTTCCTCCATGAACCAACCTAGACACTGCATATGATTTGAGAACTCAGAAATGCTGGACCACTCTCACCACCACCATGCCAGACTACACAGAGAAACCACTGAAATCCACAAGAAACATGTGGACAATTTCAATTTCAAAGGAAACAACGAAAACGAACAAAATCTGGCTACCAGCATTTAAAAACTCCAAAATCAGGATAGTAAACAAAGCACAACACTAAAAAAACAGAGGAATTCCAGACAAGAAACAATCTGGGCCAGCTAATCACCTCCCAACAAAGGATTCCACCAGGCAGGAAGCAGCCAAGCCTTGAAACTGCGTGTTAATTAAGGTGGGCAATGGCAACATCCACATCTACCTCAAACAGAGGAATTCCAGACAAGAAACAACCAGGGCTAGCTAATCGCCTCCCAACAAAGGATTCCCCCAGGCAGGAAGCAGCCACTCCTTGAAGCTGCAAGGCTATTCAATGCTAATCAAGGTGGCCAATGGCAACATTTGCACCTACCTCAAACAACAAGACAAGAAACAATCAGGGCTAGAGAATCACCTTCCCATAAAGGAATCTGCCAGGCAGGAAGCAGCCAAGCCTTGAAGCTGCAAGGCTATTCAATGCTAATCAAGGTCTCCAATGACAACATTTGCACCTACCTCGAACAACAAGACAAGAAACAAGCAGGGCTAGCTAATCACCTTCCCATAAAGGATTCTGCCAGGCAGGAAGCAGCCAAGCCTTGAAGCTACAAGGCTATCCAATGCTAATCAAGGTGATCAGTTGCAGCACTCACACTTGCTTCCAACTTTTTCCCACCCTGGACATCATTCCACAGGTATGTAAACCCCATTTTCCTAGTTTCCAATCATTCCACAGGTATATAAACCCAACTTGCCTAGCTCCCAACAGACTTCGCAACCTCTGAGGACGCCTACCGTAGATGTGGGCAAAACGTCAGGAGAGAATGCTTCTGGAACATGGTCAGAAAACTCAACAGCAACCCAGAAATAATAATTTGACAACACCTGAAGAATTACTGAGGAAAAAAACATCTATTTGGAGGGACTGTATGACTTGTTTCTCATACATCGGGGTGACAACAATTTTAAGCTATTCCCAATTTCAGAAGTACGTCCCAATTAGTCTTAATGTTGCATTAATTGGAAAACATTGGGAAGTTGGGAAACTGTCTTTCAAAATGTGCTTAGCTTTAAAATCTATTTTGGAAAAATGACAGGTAGATGGGGTTTGACCAAGAACGAGCAAACTTGGGCCCAAGCAGGTGTTTTGGACTCCGACTCCCACCATTCCTAACAGCCTCAGGCCCTTTCCTTTTCCCCCTCAGCCGCTTAAGCGGCTGAGGGGGAAAAGGAAGGGGCCTGAGGCTGTTAGGAATGGTGGGAGTCGGAGTCCAAAACACCTAGTGGTCCAAAGTTTGCCAAGACCTGATACAGAGAGTTTGGATCTGAACCAGCGACCAACTCATGACGCAAACCTTCCTAGATGCAACTACTGTCATGGAAGCTGACTGGCTTTGAATTTACATCATGTTATCAATGTGCGACGGACTCTAAAACATGTTCCTTATCACATTGCGTCTCTCACACCATCCCCTTCCTGACATGACTTGAGGAGGCACTTTCTCTTTAAAGTCTTATAAATTAAAAATATTTATTCAACCGGTATATGAGAGGCTTAGGCATCACTCCGCTTACCGGCAGGACTCTCGCTCTGTCCCAAAAAAGGCAGGAACAGAATTCGTTCAGTTCAGCTCAGCCCGTGATTCAATAAGGCCTCCGTCTTTTCTGTTGTTTTTGGTCCTCTTTGGTTCAGACGCCAAATCCGCGGACGGATTCCTGCCATTTCTGCTTCCACCGGCGTGCAGAGGAGCCTAAGCTGAGTGTCCACGTCACCCAAGGTCTACTGTACAGTTACATTCCTTAAAGAGTCGTATAAAAGGACCTATTTTGAGCTCCCTCCTTCAATAGTCTCAAGATCTCCATCAGCATCCTCTTCCGAACTCAGTTCCGCAGACCGCCTCTGGGTACGGACTCGTCTGCATGATGTCAACGGGAAGCAAAGGCCATCCTTCGGAGCAGGCGTCCACCTGCAAGTCCCCTGCAAACCGGGAGAGAGTGGCAGCACAGACTCAAGACTCAAGAAAGAGGGCCAAGACAAAATATACAGAAATTTTAAAGAAAGTAGAAGGAAAATTCCGACTGAAATCACAACAGGCTGAGCCTGGAACCCCAGGTTTCGGCGGTGACCAGGGGAGCATTTGCACAGCTAAAGCTTGTGCGCCAGCTGCGCCCGTACCTTGGGAAGTCTGACTTGGCCACGGTAGTCCACGCTCTGGTTGCATCCCGTTTAGACTACTGCAACGCTCTCTACATGGGGTTGCCTTTGAAGACAGCTCGGAAGCTCCAACTAGTCCAATGCTCAGCAGTCATGATTTTAACAGGAGCGGAGAAGCAGGGAGCATACAACCCCCCTGTTGCGCCAACTCCACTGGCTACCGATCTGCTGCTGGGCTCAATTCAAAGTGCTGGCGTTGGCCTTTAAAGCCCTAAACGGTTCCGGCCCAAGCTACCTATCCGACCGCATCTCTGCCTATGAACCCACCAGGACTTTGAGATCTTCCGGGGAGACCCTGCTCTCGATCCTGCCTGCTTCTCAAGCATGGCTGGCGGGGACGAGAGATAGGGCCTTCTCGGTGGTGGCTCCTCGGCTGTGGAACGCCCTTCCTACGGACATTAGACTAGCAGCATCTCTAATGGTATTCCGCAAAAAAGTGAAGACCTGGCTGTTTGAGCAGGCGTTCGAATAATTAGTGCAATGATTGGTTAATGAACACTGGAATGGAACAATGGATGACGAATCTGGAACATGTTTTTGATGATGAGACGACAGTGAATGGGTATTGTAGTAATTGTTTATTAATTGTGTAATGTGATAGGTTGTTAACTGTTTTTATACTGTAGCACTGAATTTTTGCTATTCGTATTTGTTGTGAACCGCTGTGAGTAGCCTTCGGGCTGAGAACAGCGGTATATAAGTAAGGTAAGGTAAATAAATAAATAAAACAAAACTATACTAATCTAACATGGCTCCAATACAGACAGCTACAAGAGTATTACAATAAAGATAAGGAGACGGGATTTATGATGGAGGAAAATAATTGGGATAAAATAATCAAATCTCAAAGAAAAACAATCTCCATAATATACAAAAGACTATTGGAATGGAACACGGAAGAAGAAAGGATTAAGGAGAGTATGATTAGATGGGCAAGAAACGTCGGAAGATCAATATCACTAACAGAATGGGAAACGATTTGGACCAAGAAATTGAAATATACAAAAGCATATAATTTGAAAGAAAACTGGCTGAAAATGTTCTATAGATGGCACATGACCCCGAAAAAATTAGGAATATACTACAAAAACTACAATACAAGGTGTGACGGCGCGAGTGGCGCCACCTATGTATAGAACTGTAAGTTGTAAGATTTAAACTGTTGTATTATGCTTAATTCTGCCCCTTTTACCATGTTTATGTAGAGTTGTATGGATTGGTTGCTTGTAGCTGTCAATCAGTACTGTTTGGCTCCACCTTTTCCTGCAGGAGGGGAGAACTTCCTTTTTCTTTTCATTCTGCCATCAGAGTTAGTACCAGATGGACGTGAGTAAGAGACTTGATTCTAAAAGACCCTGATTTAAGTTACCTCTTAGCACCAGTTCTGAGGTTTTTTACCCCTGGGACTCATGCTTTATGTCCAGATCATCCTGGATAACATTGAGGAGATCCCAAGCGCCTTCAAGCTGGTTCTTTTGGCACCAGAGGAAGATCCTGAATCTTTAAGACATAGGCCATCTGAACTGGGGTTGTGGTTTGCTCCGGCATTCACAGCCATTGAGGAAAGAGGAAACTGGGTGAGGCTTCTCAGCTTCAAACCCCTTGGACCCAGGACTAATAGAGACTGTAACGTATGTTTTTCCTTCACCCCTCTAAAGTTTTCCAGCTCATTGCTTTGAAGAAATGACTTTGTGATAAATAAAACTCATTTTGAGCAATTTACATCGTTTTGGGTTTTTGGGAGTTCCAGTGTCCTAAAGGAGGGCAAGAAGCAATCCCTTGGGGGGAAAGTGACACGTCCATCCCTCCTTCATTAAGACTAATAGCCACCAAGCACGACGGCACACAAGGTGTTGGAAATGTGGAGAAATAGAGGGAACATATTATCATATGTAGTGGCACTGCAACAAAGCCAAAAAGTATTGGAAAACAATATAAGAAAAGTTACAAGAAATACTCAAGACAAACATTCCGCTAAAACCGGAAACTTTCCTATTAGGAATTACAGATGAAAGGGAGGAAGAGAACAAAGATAAACTCCTTTTCCTCGCAATGACAGCGGCGAGAATTTGCTATGCAAAAAAATGGAGAAAGGAAGACACTCCGGACATAGAAGACTGGGAATTCAAATTTAAGGATATAAGAAACATGGACAGACTAAGCTATCTAATACAGAAGGACAAAGGACTATTTGAGAAGGAAACAGACTGGACATTGATAAATGACTATTTTGGATGAAAAGGATAGGTAAAACGAAGAAAATCAAATGTCTCTATCTTGTGGCCCATGAATTAACGATGACAACAAGAAAAAGAACTCTACCAATGAAAGAAAAGGAAATCTCTTCAAAAACACCAGGAAGTCAGACCGAACGAAGGGGGAAACCTCAATCTTCACTTTTGATGCTTTTAAATCTTTACACTTTATTCTTTACCCTTCCTCCCCCTTCCTTCTCCTATTCTCTTCTATCCCCTTCACGCCCCATATCCCATATCCCAAATTCTATATCCCACTTGACTTATTCCCACCTTCACTCTCTCTTCTACCCTGATCTATCTTTTTAACATGTAATAAGAAAAACTTAATAAATATTTACATATATATATAAAAAAAGGAGGGCCAAGATGCAGGAGCGGCTTAAGACCCCAAAACAAGTTGTTGTAAAACCAAAACTCCTGGGCAGGGCGCCTCCACGGGCCCCACCGCCTCGCGGCAAGAGTGCTTCAACGGCCCAACTGCCCATTGCTGGCCATAGCAACACTTGCCCAGGGCCACAGCAACAACTCTTTGGCCCGGCTGCCTTAAAACTCCTGGGCCGGTAATTATCTTTTAAAACCCTCCTGCTTAGATACCCTCCTACCTCTGTTCACACCGTGTTTATTTTAAAATTCTTAATTTATTACATTTGGCCTGGCCATAAGGTTTTAAAAATTGTATGTCATGATTATGTGAGTTATATTAATTGTACTCTTTTATTTATTGTATAAATATGTGAGAGGAAGCCACAGGGAGGAGGAGGGAGCAAGCTTGTTTTCTGCTTCCTTGGAGACTAGGACATGGAACAATGGCTTCAAACTACAAGAGAGGAGATTCCATCTGAACACGAGGAAGAACTTCCTGACTGTGAGAGCCGTTCAGCAGTGGAACTCTCTGCCCCGGAGGGAGTGTGGTGGAGACTCCTTCTTTAGAAGCTTTGAAACAGAGGCCGGATGGCCATCTGTCAGGGGTGATTTGAATGCAATTTTCCTGCTTCTTGGCAGAAGGGGGTTGGACTGGATGATGGCCCATGAGGTCTCTTCCAACTCTTTGATTCTATGATTTGCTTGCTGTTTTGTTTTTACTGATGGGCTTGGCCTCATGTAAGATGCCAGCCACAAATGCAGGCAAAACACCAGGAGAAAATGCTGTCAGAACACAGCCATACATCCTGGAAACCACACCACACCCAGGTCCCCTTTCTGCCCGACTCTTGAAAGCTCTCCGGGCTCCTTCCCTTGCAGTACACCCTCTCTCTCCATCCCGGTTAATGCTCACAACCTCCTTACCTGCTTCTTGGTGGGCTTCCTGAAGCTGAGAGGCACTCAGGCAGATGACGTCCTTTGCTTTCACTGCTCCTCCTCCGATGGCATGGAGCGTCTTGCATTGCATGTTGTGGTGGAGCATCTTGCGACACTTCCTCTGCATCTTGTCCAGGTTCTCCACCTCCTCGCGATGGTTTGTCTTAAAGACGTCAGGTTCCTCGTCGTCAGGCAGGGAGCTACTCGAAGTCCTTTTCTTTTTCTTCTTCCTCCTCCTCCTCCTGCTGGATTCCCTCTCCTCTTCGCTAGACGCCCATTTGGTGTTTGGTCCATCGTGCCGGACTTTACTGCTGGGTCTCTTTGATCCCGTTTTAAGCCTTTGCCTCGCCTGCTTTATCGAGTCGCAGCACTCAGAGTTGGAGCAGAAGCTGCGCTTGCCGCCTGGATCGCTACCGGCGACGTTTTGAACACAAATCAGCAACTCTCTGGCTCCCAACTTGCTCAAAGGCCACGGGTCACAGCTAGTTTGGCAACTCCCATTTCTCCTCTCAGTTCTGTTCCGTGAGTCATTAAGCGCCTCGCTAAAATATTCAGAGTCACTGCTTATCTCTTCCAATAAATCCTTCAGTTTATACACATGGCCAAATGGCCTTTTCGATGACACAATTTCCATTCCAGGATCGTTTCCTTGGCATTTCTTAGTGTTGACTAGAATAGGAGTATGCAGTTCATCCAACGAGTCACTGCTCCGTACTTGGAAGCTTTTGATAATCCCACTTGTACCGGTCTGGCTCCTGGACGCAGGTTCTTTCTCTATTCCTTCGCTCCATCTGAAATCTCTCTCACGACAGTCTGGGGCTGGACCCATTTCTTTCAAGCACTGCTCCTCTTTGCTCTCGAGGTTGACGCGAATGTTGTTCCCATTTCGACACACGATCCTCTCCCGCCAAGGTTTCTCTGCTGGGCTGGGCAACGCTGCACAAATCCGCGCGTATCGTGGGGTTTGGTAGTAGTTTAGTAAATAATGGATGAATTCATCAGTTTCGTAAACCTTTTGCCGTGTGCGTTTTCTGGCTTTTGGGAAATTTTGTGGTGGGTAATCCGCTGCACGAGGCGGCTTTGCGGCATGACACTCCTGAGTGACTGTGACCCGCAACAAGCCAGAGGCGTGATATCCGTCAGCGGTTTTCTCCGTTGTGCAGCTGATTATTGTCCGCGAAACCGGCTTGTTCAAAACTGTTCTCACCAAAGGACAAGGCGATGTCGGCGAATCATCTCCAACGGGCTGTTCTTTCTCTCTTCCTGAAATATGCACATTATCCAATTGTGCCAAAGGACACTTGGGGTCTTTCTCCTCTATTAGTTCTGGGTGTTGGAGGGAATGAGAGTTTTGCTTCTCCTTCAGTGCATTCTTTTTCTCAGGTGCAGGAAACGAATCCTCCCTCTCGTTTTCAAAATCCCGTATTTGCCTCGATGACAGCACAACATTCTTCAAAATAATAATAAAAAAATGGAAAGACAGAATTACAGCAAAATTCAATTAATGACACCTGCAGGACAAAAAAATAAATAAAATTTGACACTGTCTAATTAAGAATTATAGGATGTGAATGAATTCTATAACTTTTGGGGCCTGAAGCAGGAAAGCTAAATGGCATGTGATTTTCCGACAAACACAAAGCAGAGTCAACTTAAGATTCCCCTGACCAAGAATCAAGAGTCAGATCTAGACTTGGTCAAATATTTGAGTTAAATCAATTGAAAGTAATGGCCTAACTTCAGGTCTTATTATAACTGAATTGGGTTTGCTGTAGTATAAAAAATAAATGAGATTAAACTGACTGAAGATGAACAGAAGCGACATAAAAACATAAACTTTTCATGCTTTTTCAACTATCTGCTTTCAAAAGTTGTACAAAATGTACATATGGGTTGTGCCATTTGGATCATACCTGTCACTCAACCACTTCTCTATCACACCCATAAGAAGACCAAATGACACTGTTTACAAAAAGCAAATAGAAGTTTCCCTCACTGTACGACTGTCTCTGGGAGCTCATCTTTGTCACTCTAAGTCCTCCATTATATATATATATATATATATATATATATATACTCACAATCAGATAAGCTTTAAATAAGCTGGCATCATACAAAGGATGGTGGTTTTTATCTTAAAGGCTGAAACATCTTTTTTTTCTCTTGCAACAAATACAATAATTAAAAAATAGCATCCTTTGTCAAAAAGACAATAAGCAAGACACTTTCATCACCATGGATTAGGAGTTAAGGATTTTGTCTTTTATCACTGGGTACTGTTATAAGAATAGCACAACTGGTTAATTGCCAGCTGCAATAAAATTTTGCTGATCAATTTATTTTATTATTATTACTTACTATATTTATATACCACCCCTCTCAGCCCAGAGGTTGACAGTTCAAAGCCTGGGTCAGGGTGAGCTCCTGACCTTCAGCCCAGCTTCTGCCTACCTAGCAGTTTGAAAGCAAAATGTGAGTAGATAAATAGGTACTGCTTTAAGCGGGGAGGTTTTAAAGGCACCCTTAAGGAAATGCCAGAAAATGCCGGTGATTCAATCAAGGAGGAAGTTTATGAACAATGCTCTTTGGCAGGGAAGATGGAGCAACAGCACCCTCCTGTGGCCGGATCTGAGCACAGCATCCAAGATGCCGAAGATGGGAAAGCCTATCTATGTTCAGTTGTCTGTCTTGTCAGTGTATAATGACATCGAATGTTTGCCATGTACATGTGTGTTCAGGGTGAGAAGGGCGGAATATATAAATACTGTAAATAATAATAATAAACAAGAATGTCCTCCCAATGCTACATGCGGCTTTATTCCTTCACAGGTAAATTGATTTCACGGCACTAAAGAAACAGAAACTCAATCATCACTTGTGTTTTTGACAGCTGAAATAAGGATTTCCAAAAGAAAGAGATTGCTGACTCTCACAGCTAATGATAACATGGTGCTACCCATTGAATATATAACTCTTCCTTCCATCTCAGAGTTAATCTAATGCAGGCATGGGCAAACTTTGGCCCTTCAGATGTTTTGGACTTCAACTCCCACAATTCCTAACAGCCTACTGGGAGTTGGAGTCCAAAACACCTGGAGGACCGAAGTTTGTTCATGCCTGGTCTAATGCACCAAAATGAAGTGCACCTGGAGGCTGGGATCTCTTTTTCCTGGCATCTACATATTCTATTATACAGATTTGTAGAAATCTTTTGGAATATTTGTGAAAAAAGACTTGTATTCTTACTTTGATTTGGTTTAACAGCACTGTAAGCAGCCTGATAGATTCCACTCTTCTCTGAGCTAGGAGGTATTTCCTCTCTTCCCATTCAGGCATATTTTCTGGCCACAACTCTTCTCCCGCTGTTACCTTCTGCTGCTTTCTTGGGCGTTTGTCATCGCGATCTATCTGTCTTTTTTCCCGTCTCTTGATCTTAGACTTCCTCTTTCCTTCTCCAACTTTTTTTTCATCATCATCATCATCACCACCACCATCACGTCTTTTTCTAGGCAATTGTTAATATGGGACAATTTAGATTTGTTTTTTTTAGCTTTAAAACAGCCTCATATTACATTTCTAACCTTTGGAGGGTAGGAAAGGTTTTACAGACGCTGAACGGAAGGATTATTCATGCTTGGAATCTAGTAGCTGCTACACACAAGCAGTAACGCCACGTAGAAATGGGTACTTTTTAATACAGCACCTCATATATATCTATCTATACACATAATAAAAGTGGAAATGTCTACGTGTGTATGTGGCGGAGGTGTCCACTTACACCAGTGGTTCTCAACCTGGGGTCCTCAGATGTTTTTGGTCTTCAAATCCCAGAAATCCTAACAGCTGGTAAACTGGCTGGGATTTGTGGGAGTTGTAGGCCAAAAACATCTGGGGACCCCAGGTTGAGAACCACTGACTTACACAGCCTCCTGCCTCCACAAACAGCTTTAACCCACAGTGCTGGGGAGCCACCAAAAGCCCTCCCTCCAAAGACATTTCAGGTTATAGCGGACACCATGAACATGTCTCCCAACCCCTGCCAATGTCCTCCACAAACACCATACTGCCCACCACCCAAGTGAAGGCTTTCATTCAGGGACAATTTCATCCTAGATGTTCTGTTTTTCCTCCAGAATGGACATCCCAGGGTTCCTTTCTCTCTCCATGGGAGTGGAATTTGCATGACACCCACCCACTGCCTTTCCTGTAACCCTTTCCTACCCTTTATTATTCCACACAGCAAACAGGAATTGATTAACAACTGAACAAGAAGTTTGGGAAGAATTTGCCATGATTAGCCTGAGTTTCTCCCCACCCCCCAGGGTTGAGAAGGGCAGGGTACAAATACTCAAAATAAATAAAATAAATAAATTTGTAGGAGTTGTAGTTCACCTACATCCAGAGAGCACTGTGAACCCAACCAATGATGAATCTGCACCAAAATTGCCATGGATGATGGGATTTGCAGTACCTTCACTCACTTCGAAAGACCACTGCAGCCCTCACGAATGATGGATCTTGACCAAACTTGGCACACAGACCCAACTTGGTGAACTTTGAATATTGGTGGGGTTTGGGGTGATTGGTCCAGGATTTTGCAAATTGCAATGCACCCACATCTTTATGCATCTTCTAATGGGAGCATTCATAAAAACAGGAAAGACTGACTTTTTCCCTAAGAAATAGAGCTACAAATTAATAATACGACATAACACCCCAAAACAAACAATGCCTTTTTCAAATAACTCGGGCACCACCAGGTCCCCAAGCTAGTATATATAGATATCCAAGATGAAAAATATTTTAAGATACACTTAAACTTGCTCTTGCAACATTGTACAATCTCAAGATATCCTGGGATTATATCTAAAGTCACAAACTTTATCTGAAAACAAGCCCACATATGTTAAGACTCTTTGGTTTCAATGGGACTTGAACACAGACTGCAGCCCACATTCTTCCTTAGTAAATGCATAACTTGGATCTTCTGCCCATAGATCGAGACCCAATTGCCTCAATTTGCTTTGAGTCAAAATCTTTGGCCCTAAGATGCAGCCACTGCTCCTCTGTCTCATGTCACTCCTCACTTTAGAGGGGAAAAAACAACAACCAACACAGGTCTAAATAGTCCTCCTTTCTAAATAGCTAAGGCCTTCGGGGAAAGAGTATATTAAAAGGGAAATAAATTGTTTTCCCATTTTACAGGTCAATAATTTCCAAACTGTTTGATACATTAGAATTGCTAAGATGTCAAAAGAAGTTTAAAAGAATTCATTATTTCAGAAGCACCTACAGACAGGGAAGGTTGACTACAGCATCCATGTACAATTCACATGTCTTGATTTACCTTCTCTATGGTAATGCTACCATATCTATACACTAGACATACCATGATGATCCTGTCATTCTTGATATATAATTATTTAGTCATAGAAGTAGTAATTTATGAGGAAATACAGACTCCTAACACTGGAAGGAGGCAATCCAAACCCTCACACTTCAAAAGGATCTGGCCAGGTGGTCCATGCCTTAGTCACCTCCAGATTGGATTACTGTAATGCACTCTACATGGGGCTGCCCTTGAAAACGGCCTAGAAGTTTCAATTGGTACAACACGCAGCAGCCAGGTTACTAACTGGTGCGACTTACATAGAGCGGTCAATCCTCCTGTTCAAGGAGCTCCATTGGCTGCCGTTCATTTTCCGGTCCCAATTCAAGGTGCAGGTTCTTACCTACAAAGCCCTGAACGGTTTGGGACCCGCCAACCTGCATGACCGCATTTCTGTGTACGAACCCACACGATCTCTTCGATCATCTGGAGAGGCCCTGTTCGCGCTCCCACCTCCTTCGCAGGCGCGATTGGTGGGGAAGAGGGAGAGGGCCTTCTTGGTGGTGGCCCCCCGACTCTGAAACTCACTTCCCAGGGACATCAGACATGCCTCAACTCTGGCAGTCTTTAGGAGGAGCCCGAAAACGTGGTTGTTCCAGTGTGCCTTCCCAGAATAAGGAAAACTCTCAGCAATAGGCCCTCAAAATGCACTTTACCACTGATTTAGGACTGACTGCGTTCCCTCATCTCTCTTTGAAAAACCCTATCCCAGTTATATCCTACCTTGTTCATGCCCAGCATTATTTTTTAAATTTTTAAATTATTACATTTTGCCTGGCCAAAGTTTTTTAAATGCTTGTGTGTTACTGTTATTGTTTATTGTTTATTTTTTGTTTATGTGACTTATATTAATTGTTTTGTATTGATTGTTTTTGTTATTGCCTTTGTTTACAGATGTACTGTGGGCTTGGCCTCATGTAAGCCGCACCGAGTCCCTTGGGGAAATAATAAAGTATTATTATTATTATTATTATTATTATTATTATTATTAAAGCTCCAAAAATCCGGAGTTAGGCTTTTATTAGGCTCAATAAAGACTACAGAAGAATACACTCAGCTCTATGCAAGATGCTACAAAAGGGAAGCAGAACTGACTTCATGTTGAAGCCAAGAAATCTGGAAGGTCTGCAAGTTGCAGAAGAGGTGTCTACTAACAATGCAAACTCCTTAGCTTGCAAATGGAGAGGAATACCTCCCCCAGAGCCAGAGTTGAGCACCACCTCCAGAAGCCGGAGAAGAAAGGGGAAGCCTTTGCTTTGTCTGCGAATTTCTGTCTCATTTTATCAAGGCATTGAATGTTTGTGTTTGTATATGCTGTAATTCGTTCTAAGTCCTCTCGAGGAGGTAGGGTAGAATAAAATATTGTTATTGTTATTATTATTTTGTCACTGTGATGTCAAATTGACTCATGTAACCAGTAGAAAATCCCAAACCAGAAGGCTAAATGGTTTGAGAATGGTGAGAAGTAAAACATAGTCCATGATGAACTATTGAGAGGTCCCCAAACCTAGCGTTACTACTTCTGTCTTTAACATAACAACTTTTCTTCCAACAGACTGGATAGAGGCAGAACAAAGACATATAGCCTCAGGTGTTATTGCTGCTCAGGTGTAATTTAGCACCAAAGAAACCCTCTGGAGAGATAAGGGAAGCTGAGAAAACAAGCAGTGACACACACTGAGGCTTGGATGTTAACCCTAAACTTTACCCCAATTCTTGTTTCCACAACAAGCCAAATTTTCCAAAGTCAGAGGAGCAGAAAGTGAGAGGAAAATCTCCTGAACAAGGACACAGACAGCAAAGGAAACTCGACAGGGGTGTTCGCCCTTCTGTATGTGATCCAAAGCTAAAGAATATATAATGTATATACTCGAGTATAAGCCTAGTTTTTCAGCCCTTTTTTTAGGCTGAAAAAGTCCCTCTCGGCTTATACTTGAGTCAAGATTATTTATTATTGAATTCCGTTGTTGTTGTTGTCATTATTATTATTATTATTATTATTACATTTATTATTTTACTTTATTACTGTTATTATTACATTTATTATTTCACACTATTATTATTGGAAGGATACATAAGCACATTTCCACTGAAGAAAGTTAGAATCGTGGTTTAATCAGAGTTGGACAGTCTTATCTTAAATTACAGTTTTATGTAAATATTCAAAAACATTTAACCTTCTAATGCCTCAATTAATGTAATTGTATTGGTATCTATTTATATTTTGAAACTCCTGCATTTCCCACCCCTTGGCTGATACTCGAGTCAATCCAGATTGCTCACTGGTGCGTCATACAGGGAGCACACCACCCCCCTGCTTTGTCAGCTCCACTGGCTGCTGGTTCAGTTCTGAGCACAATTCAAGGTGCTGGTTTTGGCCTACAAAACCCTTTACGGTTCTGGTCCAGTGTATCTGTCCGAACGGATCTCCCTCTACGTCCCACCCCGGAGTCTGAGATCATCTGGGGAGGCCCTGCTCTCGACCCCACCGCTATCACAAGTGAGGTTGGTGGGGACGAGGAGCAGGGCCTTCTCGGTGGTGGCCCCTCACCTGTGGAACTCACTCCCGGGAGAAATTAGGGCATCAACATCCCTCCTCTCCTTCAGGAGGAAAGTAAAGACGTGGTTGTGGGACCAGGCCTTCGGGCAATCTGACAACTAGATAAGGACAATCAAACGACTAGGACTGACAGGACTGACAATTGTGGAATTGGAAACTGGACTATGAGATAGTGAACGCTGACCGTCTATGAGGAGTAATTAGGTTTGTATCGTTTTATTGGTTTTATTGGTTTTAGGGTTGTAATGCAGGAATTGTTGTTTAACTGTTTCAACTGTTTAATGGATGTTATTTTGTGTTACTACTGTTATGTGATGCTGGCATCAAATTGTGCCCTTCGGGGTGAGAAGGGCGGGGTAGAAGAAACCGAAATAAATAAATAAATCCATTTTCCCAGTTTTTTGTGGTAAAATTAGGTGGCTCAGCTTATATTCGGGTCGGCTTATACTCGAGTATATACGGTATATATAGAGAGAGAGAGAGAGAGAGAGAGCTCTAGTTACACTTTTAAAATGTCCCTGTTCCGACTTACATGCAAATTCAACTTGAGAACAAAGCTACAGAACCTATCTTGTTCATAACTTGGGGACTGCCTGTACTATAGTATATGTACACGTTGAGGTTTTGGAGTATGGATTTTCATTTCCCCGGAGAGGAGAAAGGACCAATGGCACCTCCTCAAGGGACCAACCACATCCAGTCACTGCAATTTCTTCTCCCAGGCATCCATAGAGGCCAAACATGATCATATTTTAAAAAACGAGGTTCCTCACCTTTCCGTCCCCCTTTTCCCTCTGTTTTCCTCCCGCTTTCTTTCTTGCTCTAGCCCTTGCAGTGTTAATCTTTCCAGGTTTCTCTGGTTTATAGCAGCCTCACTGAAATGACTGGTGGCATCAGACGTCACCTGTTGCGAAACAAAGAGAACAAAAAGGTGGCATTGCTCTCTTGCGCTGGCCAAAGACACAAAAGCCTCTAGCGCCGTCTTCCGGGCAACAAGACCAACACAGAAAGTTTCCCCAAGACCCTTTGGCCTCATTGCCTGCACTACAACAGTAAGGACATCCCTTGCTATGCTACCCAACCTGAACAGCTGATGGCACAGAGATCCATATACTTCTTCTGCACCAGTGTTTCTCAACCTTCCTAATGCCGTGACCCCTTAATACGGTTCCTCCTGTTGTGGTGACCCCCCAACCATAAAATTATTTTTGTTGCTCCTTCATAACTGTAATTTTGCTACTGTTATGAATCGTAATGTAAATATCTGATATGCAGGATGGATTTTCAATCACTGGACCATGTTTGGCACAAATACCTGATATGCCCAAGTTTGAATACTGGTGAAGTTTTGGGAAAATAGACCTCGACATTTAGGAGTTAGGGTTGCTAGGATTTATAGTTCACCTACAACAAGGAACCCCTTGAATCCCCCAATGATAGAATTGGGCCAAACTTCCCAAACAGAACACCCATGACAAACAGAAAATACTGGAGGGATTTGGAAAGAATTGACAGTGATTTAGGAGAGATGTAGTTCATCTATCTCCGGAGAGCATTGTAAACCCAAACTACTATGGATCCGGACCAAATTTGGCACAAATACCCGATATGCCCAAATTTGAATACCGGTGAGGTTGGGGGGGGGGGGGGTTAATTTTGTCTTTTGGGAGTTGTAGTTGCTGGGATTTACAGTTAACCTACAAACAAAGAACACTCTGAATCCAGCCCACAATCGATCTGCACCAATCTTGGCACACTACCTACCTGGCCAACATTGAATACTGGTGGGGTTGGGGGGGGGGGGGGAGAGCTGTTTTTGAATTCTGGGAGTTGTAGTTCACCAACACTTTGTACCAAACTGGTGATGGAACTAGTAAACATGCCACATATACCCAGCATGCCAAACTTTGAATACTGGAGGGGTTTCGAGGGAACTGATCTCAGAGGTTGGGAGTTATAGTTCATCCACATTGATAGAGCATTGTGCACCAAACTGGACACACAGACCTTATATGGCCAACAGTGAATACAGGCAGAGTTTGGGGAGGATTGACCCACGATTTTGAGAGTTGTAGTTCACCCACATCCTTATGCATTTTCTAATGGGAACATTAATTAAAAAACAAAAGGAAATACTTTTTTCCAATAATGTTACAAATTATCTAAGCTGCTTCTGCTGCTGCTGATCTTCCTGATGCTGCTGAGCCACTCTCAGTCCCATGTCGCGTGGATGCTTTTCCCCTGCCTTGAAGGGACTCGCTGGTGCAAGTCTCTCTCCAGTCTTGCACTCTCTCCTGTGCCCACACATGCGCACCACGTTGCCATGCGCTGAGCACACCTGCCCTCTCCCCCCCCCCCCCCCGGCTTGGGAGTCTCAAAAACAGCCCTCCCCTTGATGGAGAGGCCGGGAGGATTCACCGTCTGTGTCCAAAAAGGAAGAGGACAGGCAGAGAGATCTTCAGCCTTCTCTGCCAAAGGGGTTCCAACGACCATCAGAAATGGGTGTTTTCTGATGGTCTTTGGCGGGCCCCCTCTGAAACCCCCTCGCAACCTCCCCAGGGGTCCTGACCGCCAAGTTGAGAAACGCTGGTCTAGTGCTACCTAAAAGGCTGGAAGGTTTTTCTTTTATGAACTACAGCTAGTGACTAAGAAAGTGGTGACTAGTCCACAAAAGTTTATAGCTGAGTAAATCTCATCTAAACTAAACTAAGGCAACTGCTGCGATACCGCTTACCTTGATGTTACAAGCGAGAGCTTTTCCATCATCCCCTTTAAACATCAGCTTCATTCCCTTAAGTGTTTCCATAGCTTTTGAGAAAGACGTGGATGCTTGGTACTGGACAAAAGCCTCAAATGTCCTCAGGCCACGGAAAGTGAAATTATGTGTGCTTCCTCCCACCACTTCTTCCCTATACGGATCAAGCATGGGGATATCTATGTTCTTGATCTTTCCAAAACGTTCAAACACTGCTCTCAAGACATCTTCGCTCGGCACTTCACTATCTGAACCTCTCGGAGCAAACCATTTGCACGGCAATCCTTCCAAATGGAGGCAGTCCGCCACATCCTTGCTTTGCTCCGCAAAGTTTCCTTCCGGCAATTCTCTATTGTTCGCATTGGCTCCCAACTCCTGTGGAGTTGGGAAATCCAGAGGTGCCTCTGTAGCAACCACTTGCAAGTCATCTTTAAAACCATTGAGTTTTATCATCTTGCCATGGAGCTTTTCCTTGAGGCTACAGACCAAGCGCTTGGTTTCTGCCTCTCCCTCGAGGCGAAGGAGTCCCTTAGTGCTCTTTGAGACCTTTACGCTGGTGAACTGGTCTGGACAAATCATACTCTTCAGCTTGTCCATCACTTCCCACTTAGAGAAGGCTCGGGGTGAGCCGGTGTGTTCTGGAAGCAGCACACTGATTGTCAGTTTCGCTACGGGCTTAAGATAGAGTCGCTGAGAAGCACAGAGCTCCATAGCTTCCGAGGCATCGCACACTAGAGTGACTGTCATGGCATCCAAAGGTCCTTTAGAAAAACAATTAAAAGGATGGGTTACGCTGCAGGTAAAGCATGCTCCTTATATCCTATACGGCTCCTTATATCCTACATGGTTGAATTATGCTATTGTTTGGTTTGATGGTTGTGTTATATTTTGTTATAACGTTGTTTACTGTTATTTTATGATATTTTAAATTGATGTTATGCATTCTAATGTGCTATTTTTTAGCTCTGTTGTTTGGGCATGGCCCCATGTAAGCCACCCCAAGTCCCTTTGGGGAGATGGAGGTGGGGCATAAAAATAAAATTCTTTATTATTATTATTATTATTATTATTATTATTATTATTAGGAACAGCTTCTTGCACCATACACCATTGAATGCACCATTCAAGTCTTGAAAGACAGCAAATGAAAGACAGATGCTGTTTAAGTGATTAATCTGTCAAGCAAACACACTTTTGTGGAGTAAACTGGTCGACAACGAAAACTTTTTGTCATTATAGCCTCTGAACTTTGACTCACAAGAAAGCGCCTTGCATTTCAGTGAGATTTACTCCAGCCCAAGCTTGCAAATAACATTATTTGTTATTGCCCATATGTGAAAGATTACCTTGATTCTAGCAGTCAGGTAACACTTTAGCATATAAAAAGGTAGTTATCTGACACCTGAACACAAAAAAAAAAAATTCTGACATCTGTGTGGGTGTCTCTTCCAGTCTCCAGTTGATATATGGTGGTCCCATGAATTTTATAGGGTTTTCTCAGGCAAGGAATACTCAGAGGTGGTTTTGCAAGTTCCTTTCTGCTGAAATATAGCCTGCAGCACCCTGGGATTCAATAGTGGTCTCCCAGGCAAGCACTAACAAGGGATGGCCCTGCTTAGCTTTCAAGATCGGATAGGATTTACTGCCCTTAGGATATTAGGGCAGTGTAACATCTCTAATCATGCCAATAAATACTGAGTATTAAAAGGAAAAAAGCCTACATATAACTGAATTTATTCAAAACAAGAAAACATGCAAGTTGCACAGACCAAACTTTCTGAAATTTGCAAAAGCATTTGTACCACTGGTTTAAAAAAATTAAGCCTTACAAGCAAAAATCGATTATGTTTTCTAAATTCTCAGAAAGTACAGAATGAAACAATCCATTTTCTATTTCAAGGATGATTTCACTTTTTTATTTTTTAAAATGGCACAAAAATGCTTCCATTCATTCAAGACAACATTTTTTTGTATTTATTAAACCATAATATTTTTATCTCAAGTTTAACAGAACTCAGCAATATCTTTTTTCTCAAAGGCTATGCAATCACTATACAGTTAATTACACACCTTGAAATGCAGTACGCTTTGAAAGGTAATTTAAAGTTGATAGAAACAATTGGTTTTTTCCATCTCCATATATTTTGGCTCTCTTGAATAGGTGTTTCCTTCCTCCCTCAGTCTTCCAACTTTATCTTCATGCTCTGCACTGGAAATTATGATATGCTCATTTTATATTAAGCACTCCTCCTTAAAATGCCCTATTCCTACATCTTCAAGTCCAAGCTCAACAATACACTCTACCTACTTATTTTCCTGTACAGATGTATGGGGAATGGTTCCTGGCAAATTGCAGTAAGCCTCCTTCTGAGACCTAAGGACCAAATTTAAGACCTCAAGGGAGAACAAACTCAAAAATACGTAAAGTGCAGCTGTAGACAAAGCATCACCTGCTCCCATCTTGGGGAAAAAACACCTCAGTCACAAAGGTACATCCACAGCCGATGTACATCAGGTGGCACACTGTTTATTTATTTTCTTTCTTAAGAAACATTTCAAGGAAAGAAATGCAATCATGGAAGTTTAACATTATCCTTAAATGAATGATGTACAGGTTATTTAAAGAAATGGCAGGGGAAAGGCACCATATTTAAAAAGAAGGGCTCCGAAACACCATTGTGGGGTAAGGAAGTGCTCTAGATTCAGAAAACTCAGCCACAACAGTAGTATAGTGTACTTATGCCCACCTTTCTTTCTCCCTAAAAGAAGACGCCCCTCCCAACAGTTTGGACCTCCATACAACCCATGCTGCAAACCCCAATATGTCAGCACCCCACCCACTTTTTCCCTCTCCTCACACCTCCAACTCACCCTTTTGAATCTCCTTGTTGAGAGAAAAAGCAGGGTATAAATAAACATAGCAACAACCTGCATCTTTCCCAGCAAAAGGAGGACCCACAGAGACCCTTCCCCACAAGATTTTCCCCATAATTGTATGGATGCCTCACAACCAAAGTCCAAATGACTCCCTCAAACTCTTACCCTCCAAACCGACCTGAGGGGACCCCCATTGCTTTCCCCAGGACTTCTGCCACCCTGAAAGGGGGTTTTGCAGAACGTAACCCCCAAAAACAAATCCCAGTGGAGTCAGGCCTTTTTCTCTTTTCTCATTGATGCCAGGCATCCTTACCTCCTTCCTACCCAACCTTATACCCACAACTAGCCTTCATCTCTCCTTCATTCCCCCAATAAGAACTCCCTGAACCATTATAGAAACCACAATCCCAAATAGCGGCTTAGGGAACTGGGCATGTTTAGCCTGAAGAAGAGAAGGCTGAGAGGAGATATGATAGCCATGTATAAATATGTGAGAGGAAGCCACAGGGAGGAGGGAGCAAGCTTGTTTTCTGCTTCCCTGGAGACTAGGACGCGGAACAATGGCTTCAAACTACAAGAGAGGAGATTCCATCTGAACATTAGGAAGAACTTCCTGACTGTGAGAGCCGTTCAGCAGTGGAACTCTCTGCCCCAGAGTGTGGTGGAGGCTCCTTCTTTGGAAGCTTTTAAGCAGAGGCTGGATGGCCATCTGTCAGGGGTGATTTGAATGCAATATTCCTGCTTCTTGGCAGGGGGTTGGACTGGATGGCCCATGAGGTCTCTTCCAACTCTTTGATTCTATGATTCTATAATAAAGCAAAAACCCCATCCCTGATACAGCAAAATCCCACAATTCCAAATAAAACACAAACCAAGCAGGGGACCCTTCAGTACCTTCCTCATCTCCTCCCTTCCCTTTCCCCTCCCCTAACCAACTCTCAAATATCCAAATCACACTTGATGCCAGGCCCCCTTCTTCTTCCCCCCATCTTCCAACCTAGGTTCCCTTTAAACCCAATATACTCTGTACATCTCGCCATAATCCCAAATATACCACTCCCAAATAAATAAAACCCCAGCCCTCCAAAACAACCTACCTTGGACCCTTTCAAACCATTCCCTAGCCCTGAAAGGGAGCTTTTGCTAGATGTAATCCCCCAAAACAAATTCCACTGGAGTCAGGCCTCTTCCTCATTGATGCCAGTCCCCCTTCCTTCCTTCCTTCCTTCCTTCCTCCCAAACCTTATACCTCACAAACAATCTGCTCCATCCCTGTCTCATCCTAATTTTAGTATTTTTGGTATCTTAGTTTTTATCTTGCACATGCAGCCCCGCTCACTGTTATTTTATTTTGTTGTGTATGGTTTTGATTTATCTGGTTTTTGTTGTACTCATATGTTGTATGTATTTTACTGTGTTGTTATTGTGTTTTGGTTTTATTTTATTGTAATATGCTGTTGGGCTTGGCCTCATGTAAGCCGCCCTGAGTCCCCATTGGGGAGATGGTGGCAGGGTATTAAACAAAGTTTATTATTATCTCCCCTTCTCCTTCCTCTCCCAATAGGATCCCCTGAACCCTCAGAGCCCCACAGAACCCACCTCCACAACCCCAAATCTCCAGCCTTCCTTCCTTCCTTAAACCTATACTCACCACTGGCTTTCATCTCAAGGACATCAGACATCAGACATGCCCCAACTCTGGCAATCTTTAGGAGCCTGAAAACGTGTTTGTTCCAGTGTGCCTTCCCAGAATAAGGAAAGCTCTCAGCAATATGCCCTCAAAATGCACTTTACCATTGATTTAGGACTGACTGCGTTCCTCCATCTCTCATTGAAAATTCTATCCCAGTTATATCCTACCTTGTTCATGTCCAGCATTATTTTTAATTTTAATCTATTACATTTGGCCCGGCCATTGGTTTTAAATGCTTGTGTGTTACTGTTGATTTACTGTTATTTTTGTTATGTGATTTATATTAATTGTATTGCTTTGACTGTTTTGTTATTGCTTTGTTTATTGATGTGCTGTGGGCTTGGCCTCATGTTAGCCGCACCGAGTCCCTTGGGGAGATGGTAGCGGGGTACAAATAAAGTTTATTCATTTATTTATTTAACTTTATTTCTATACCGCTTTTCTCAGCCTTCAGGCGACTCAAAGCGGTGAACAACATCAGTACAAAATATCACAAAACAAGTATAGGGCAATTAAAAACAATTATCACATAAATCATTAACATCAGTATAACAATCATTAGCACCTCAAGAGTAAAATCAGAATCCAGTCTCGTCATCCATTATTCCGTATTCCTATGTTCAATTACACTGTTTAATCAAATGCTTGTTCGAACAGCGAGGTATTCACTTTCCTCCGAAACTCCAGCAGGGAGGGGGCCAATCTGATATCTGCAGGCAGGGCGTTCCACAGCCGAGGGGCCACCGCTGAGAAGGCCCTGTCCCTCGTCCCCGTCAAGTGCGCCTGTGATGCAGGCGGGACCAAGAGAAGGGTCTCCCCAGATGATCTTAGTGTCCTAGTCGGTTCGTAAGAGTAGATGCGTTCGGAGAGGTAAGTTTTTATTATTATTACTAGCTCTACCTGCCATGCGTTGCTGTGGCCAACCCTCCATCCCTCCATCCCTCTTTCTTGCTCTCCTTTCCTTCCTTCCTTTCCTCTTTCTCCCCTTTCTTCCTTCTCTACCTATTCTTGGACTGCAACTCCCAGCGGTCCTCCTGATCGATTCTTGGACTGCAACTCCCAGCGGTCCTCCTGATCGATCTATCAATCTACCTATCCATATCTATCTATTCTATCTATCTGGAGGATTGCTGGGAGTTGCAGTCCAGGAATAGGAAATTGGAAATCTGCAGGGATTGGGATGCTTTCAAAGAAATCCAAGGAGAAGAACGCTTGCAGCTTGGAAGCAGCGCATTTGGATCCTCCTCCTCCCCTAAAGGGCCTGGTCTAGGGGATGCTGGGAGTTGTAGTCCAGAAGAAAGTGTGGATACGCTATTGTTTGTTTTGTTTGCCAAGGGAAGTCGTTTTTGCGCTTGTGCTGTAGAGTCTTTTGCTCTCTCTCTCTCTCTTTTTACTTTTTAAGTCCCTTCTGCTGTGTTTTTCGGTGTTTTTATGAGTGCTGGTCACTTGTTGGCCTGATAGTTGTGTTGTGTCCAAATTTGGTGTCAATTCGCCCAGTGGTTTTTGAGTTATGTTAATCCCACAAACAAACATTACATTAGGTTCTTGTGGGTTTTTTTTGGGCTATAGAGCCATGTTCTAGAGGCATTTCTCCTGACGTTTCGCCTGCATCTATGGCAAGCATCCTCAGAGGTAGTGAGGTCTGTTGGAATTAGGACAATGGGTTTATATATATCTGTGGAATGGCTGGGGTGGGGCAAGGAGCTCTTCCCTGCTGCAGTTAGGTGTGAATGTTTAGCTGATCACCTTCATTAGCATTTGAAGGCCTGCCTGAGCCTGGGAAAATCTGTTGCTGGGAGGTGTTAATCTGTGCCTGGTTTTTTCCTCTCTGTTGTTTAGCTGTTATAATTTTAGAGTTTTTTAATACTGACAGCCAGATTTTGTTCATTTTCATGGTCTCTTCCTTTCTGTTGAAATTGTCCACATGCTTGTGGATTTCAATGGCTTCTCTGTGTAGTCTGACATGGTGGTTGTTGGTGTGGTCCAGCATTTCTGTGTTCTCTAAAATTATAACAGCTAAACAACAGAGAGGAAAAAACCAGGCACAGATTAACACCTCCCTGCAACAGATTTTCCCAGGCTCAGGCAGGCCTTCAAATGCTAATGAAGGTGATCAGCTAAACATTCACACCTAACTGCAGCAGGGAAGAGCTCCTTGCCCCACCCCAGCCATTCCACAGATATATAAACCCATTGTCCTAATTCCAACAGACCTCTACCTCTGAGGATGCTTGCCATAGATGCAGGCAAAACGTCAGGAGAAATGCCTCTAGAACATGGCTCTATAGCCCGAAAAAACCCACAAGAACCTAGTGATTCCAGCCATGAAAGCCTTCGACAATACATTAAACATTACATTTTTATTTATATAGATTATTATTATTATTATTATTATTATTATCTCCCCTCCTTCTTTCCCCCAGTAAGACTCCATGGACCCTCAAAGTACACACAGTCCCAAACAAAATGAAACCCCAGGCCCTAATAAAGCAAAACCCCAGGATAATAAAGTAAAGTCCTGCCCCCTAATAGAGCACAACCCCAGGCCCTAATACAGGAAAACCCCAGGCCTCAAATACCCAACTCAACCCTTGAAGCCAGGCCCCCTTCTTCTCCTCCTTCTCCTCCCACACACTCTATACATCTCTCCTTCTTCTGTCTTCCCCTACAAATAAATAAGCAAATCCATAGGCCGCCTCCCCACAGAAACAGCCCTCCCCGCCCTCTCTCTAACTGACAGGAAAGGCTCGTCGCGGCCTAGTGAGGCCTAGCGCAGCCTGACGCCTCCGCGCTCACCGTTGAGGCCTTCTCCTCACCGCTTCTGGGATTCTTCCAGTTCTTCCTCCTCCTCCTGCTGCTGCTTCTTCTCCTTCCCGGGGCGGAGCACGAGGGACCCCGAGAAGAGAAGGGAGAGAAGGAAGGAGGCGTCGGAGAAGGACCGCCTCTTCCTCCTGACAGGAAAAGGAGGGTGAGGAGAAAGAGGATGCCGGGCCTGCGCCTGCGCCTGAAGCCTGCCTCGATTGGGAGCCCCCCCCCCAGCCTCCCCTTCCTGGATCCCTCGAGAGGTTTCTCCCCCTTTCAATCCTCATTTACAATAGGGAAGAAACCTTTCCCAGTCCTGGCTGGGTTTCCTTCCTTCCCCCTGGGTTCTTCTTCCAAATAGGGCGGGTGAGGAAGACTCCTATACTTCTAGTGGAAACTCATGTGTTGGCCAAATGGTGTTGTTGAGTTTTGTGTATTTTTTTCCCCCTGGATGCATCTACACTGTCGAATTGACGCAGTTCGAAACCGCTTTATTGGCAGGGAATTGAGGAGGCCACGCCCCCTCGTTCCTCGCTCGCCCCGCCCCCTTTATAGCCTGCAACGGAGAATGTATTCCTCCCACAGTGAGGAGGCCTCGCCCCTCTTTTCAGATAACCCCGCCCCTTTCCCCATAGCCTGGCAGCGGAGAATACGTTCCTCCCATTGAGGAGACCCCGCCCCTCTCCCTGATGGCCCCGCCCCTTTTCCATAGCCTGGCAGCAGGGAATGCATTCGTCCAAGTGAGGAAGCCCCGCCTCTCTTTCCCAGCTTGTCCCGCCCCTTTTCCATAGCCCGCCCCTCTCTCCAGATGTCTCCGCCCCTTTCCCATGGCCTGGTAGCGGAGAATACATTCCTCCCAGTGATGAGACCCCGCCCCTCTCCCAGATGGCTCCGCCCCTTTCCCATAGCCTAGCATTGGAGAAGGTATGCATCCCAGTGAGGAGGCCCCTCCCCTCTCTCAGATAGCCCCGCCCCTTTTCCATAGCATAGCAGTGGAGAATGAATTCCTCCCATAGCGAGAAGGCCCCGACCATCTCTCAGATAGCCCCGCCCCTTTCCCCATAGCCCGGCAGTGGAGAATGAATTCTTCCCATAGCGAGGAGGCCCCGCCCCTCTCCCCAGATAGCCCCGCCCCTTTCCATAGCCTGGCAGTGGAGAAGGCATTATTCCTCCCATAGTGAGGAGGCCCCGCCCCCTTTCCATAGCCCGGCAGTGGAATGAATTCCTCCCATAGCGAGGAGGCCCCGCCCCTCTCCCTAGATGGCTCCGCCCCTTTTCCATAGCCCGGCAGTGGAATGAATTCAATAGTGAGGAGGCCCCGCCCATCTCTCAGATAGCCCCGCCCCCTTTCCGTGGCGTGGCAGTGAGGGCATTCCTCTCACCGTGAGGAGGCCCCGCCCTCTTTTCAGATCGCCCCGCCCCCTTTCCCATAGCCTGGCAGTGAACAAGATATTCCTCCCATAGTGAGGAGGCTCCGCCCCTTTCTCTAGATGCCCCGCCCCCTTTCCATAGCCCGGCAGTGGAGAATGAATTCCTCCCATAGCGAGGAGGCCCCGCCCCTCTCCCCAGATAGCCCCGCCTCTTTTCCATAGCCCGGCAGTGAAGAAGGCATCATTCCTCCCATAGCGAGGAGGCCCCGCCCCTCTCCCCAGATGGCTCCGCCCCTTTTCCATCGCCCGGCAGTGGAATGAATTCAATAGTGAGGAGGCCCCGCCCATCTCTCAGATAGCCCCGCCCCTTTCCATAGCCTGGCAGTGGAGGCCTTCCTGCCCCGGTGATGAGGCCCCGCCCCCTGCCCCTTGAGGCCCCGCCCACCCCTGGGGAGGGAGGGAGGCCGTGCGGGGATGGCAACATGGCGGCGGGAGGGGCGGCTGACGGGGGCGCAGGCGGCGTGGTGCGCGGGGCTGGCGGGGGCGGCGGGGCAGTCGGCGTCGGCGCCGCTGGAGACGCTGTGCGCGCTGGGCCAGGCGCGGGCGGGCTTTCCCCGGGGGCCGGGCGGACTGCGGGAAGGGGCGCGGCGGCTGGTGCGGGCCGAGGGCAAGGCCGCGCTCTGGAAGGGCAACCTCGCCGCCCTCCTCCGCCTCCTCCCCGCCGCCGCCGCACAGCTCGCCGCACAGCGCAGGTAAGGGAAGGGAGCGTCGCGCTAGGCCCCAGGGGGGGCCGGGAGGTGTAGTTTGGCATGGCCCAAGGTTCTGTGGAATGCTGGGAGGTGTAGTTTGACTTGGCTCCATGTTATGGGTTGCCGGTCCATGGTACTATGGGGTGCTGGGAATTATAGTTTGTCATAGCTCTAATCCTATGGGGTGCTCGGAGTTATAGTTTGACATACTCAAGGTTCTATGGGGTGCTGGGAGTTATAGATTGACATGCTCAAGGTTCTATGGGATGCTGGGAGTTATAGTTTGACATGCTCAAGGTTCTATGGGATGCTGGGAGTTATAGTTTGACATGCTCAAGGTTCTATGGGGTGCTGGGAGTTATAGATTGACATGCTCAAGGTTCTATGGGATGCTGGGAGTTATAGATTGACATGCTCAAGGTTCTATGGGATGCTGGGAGTTATAGTTTGACATACTCAAGGTTCTATGGGGTGCTGGGAGTTATAGATTGACATGCTCAAGGTTCTATGGGATGCTGGGAGTTATAGTTTGACATGCTCAAGGTTCTATGGGATGCTGGGAGTTATAGTTTGACATGCTCAAGGTTCTATGGGATGCTGGGAGTTATAGTTTGACATACTCAAGGTTCTGTGGGGTACTAGGAGCTATAATTTGACATGCTCAAGGTTCTGTGGGGTGCTGGGAGTTATAGTCTGTCATGGCCCAAGGCCTTTTGGGGTGCTGGGAGTTATAGTTTGACATGCTCAAGGTTCTATGGGGTGCTAGGAGCTATAATTTGACATGCTCAAGGTTCTATAGGATGCTGGGAGTTATAGTCTGTCATGGCCCAAGGCCTTATGGGGTGCTGGGAGTTATAGTTTGACATGCTCAAGGTTCTATGGGATGCTGGGAGTTATAGTTTGACATGCTCAAGGTTCTATGGGATGCTGGGAGTTATAGTTTGACATACTCAAGGTTCTGTGGGGTACTAGGAGCTATAATTTGACATGCTCAAGGTTCTGTGGGGTGCTGGGAGTTATAGTCTGTCATGGCCCAAGGCCTTTTGGGGTGCTGGGAGTTATAGTTTGACATGCTCAAGGTTCTATGGGGTGCTAGGAGCTATAATTTGACATGCTCAAGGTTCTATAGGATGCTGGGAGTTATAGTCTGTCATGGCCCAAGGCCTTATGGGGTGCTGGGAGTTATAGTTTGACATGCTCAAGGTTCTATGGGGTGCTAGGAGCTATAGTTTGACATATTCAAGGTTCTATGGGGTGCTGGGAGTTATAGTTTGACATACTCAAGGTTCTATGGGGTGCTAGGAGCTATAGTTTGACATATTCAAGGTTCTGTGGGGTGCTGGGAGCTATAATTTGACATACTCAAGGTTCTATGGGGTGCTGGGAGCTATAATTTGACATGCTCAAGGTTCTATAGGATGCTGGGAGTTATAGTTTGACATACTCAAGGTTCTGTGGGGTACTAGGAGCTATAATTTGACATGCTCAAGGTTCTGTGGGGTGCTGGGAGTTATAGTCTGTCATGGCCCAAGGCCTTTTGGGGTGCTGGGAGTTATAGTTTGACATGCTCAAGGTTCTATGGGGTGCTAGGAGCTATAATTTGACATGCTCAAGGTTCTATAGGATGCTGGGAGTTATAGTCTGTCATGGCCCAAGGCCTTATGGGGTGCTGGGAGTTATAGTTTGACATGCTCAAGGTTCTATGGGGTGCTAGGAGCTATAGTTTGACATATTCAAGGTTCTATGGGGTGCTGGGAGTTATAGTTTGACATACTCAAGGTTCTATGGGGTGCTAGGAGCTATAGTTTGACATATTCAAGGTTCTGTGGGGTGCTGGGAGTTATAGTTTGACATACTCAAGGTTCTATGGGGTGCTGGGAGCTATAATTTGACATGCTCAAGGTTCTATAGGATGCTGGGAGTTATAGTCTGTCATGGCCCAAGGCCTTATGGGGTGCTGGGAGTTATAGTTTGACATGCTCAAGGTTCTATGGGATGCTGGGAGCTATAGTTTGACATACTCAAGGCTACATGCTATAGAATGCTGGGAGTTATAGTTTGACATACTCAAGGCTACATGCTATAGAATGCTGGGAGTTATAGTTTGACACCCACTGCTGAGTGCTGAAAGAAGAATGAAACGATTCTTCTAATGATGTTTGCATTTATTTCAAAATAGTTGGCCACACAATGTTAGAATTGCTGTGCCGATTTCTGTTATTTTCTGGGATTAATAAGTTAAAATATCTTTGTTTTTATTGGAAAATACAGTTGCACAGACTTTGAATGAATTCTAAGAAATATATTTGATGCAAATAGGACAGTTTCACACATCACAACAAGACAGTTTAACATCCTTGTACCGATGGGCTTTCTGGATTGTTTTCTCAAAAAGAGGGCTGTTGTTGTTGTTGATATTGTTGATGATGATGGTGTTCCTTTTCTTTCCTTCCTGGGTCCCTGACGGTTTTGCCCATGTGCCCGGAACCAGGTTCGTGATGCTGTTTGTGGACGAGGCGGGCCACATCTCCCATTGGGGCTCCATTGCGGCCGGGGGCATGGCGGGAGTGGTAGCCGCTGTGGCCACTTACCCGGCAGAGGTCATCCAAACGCGGCTCATCATGCAGAACCGGCTGCAGCCTTCCTACAAAGGCGTCCTCCATGCTCTCTGCACCATCTGCCACCAGGAAGGCGTCACTGCGCTTTACCGGGGGGTTTCGCTCTCCGTCTTAGGTACCACCGGCACGCTTATTTACCTTACGTAACATACGAAAAGTTTCTTATATCCTCCATAACAAAGACAGGAGTGGTATTATTCATTGTTTTAAACATGATTGTCTGATATGTATTGTCGAAGGCTTTCATGGCCGGAATCACTGGGTTGTTGTAGGTTTTCCGGGCTATATGACCATGTTCTAGAGCAGTGGTTCCAAACCTGGGGTCCCCAGATGTTTTTGGCCTTCAACTCTCAGAAATCCTAACAGCTGGTAAACTGGCTGGGATTTCTGGGAGTTGTAGGCCAAAACACCTGGGGACCCACAGGTTGAGAACCACTAGTCTAGTGGCATTTTTTCCTGTCGTTTCACCTCCATCTATGGCAAGCATCCTCAGAGGTAGGGAGGTCTGTTGGAAGTAGGAAAATGGGTTTATATATCTGTGGAATGACCAGGTGAGACAAAGGACTCTTGTCTGTTGGAGCTAGGTGTGAATGTTTCAACTGACCACCTGGATTACAAGCTGGAATGTGTCCAGAGGAGAGCAACTAAAATGATAAAAGGTCTGGAGAACAAGCCCTATGAGGAGCGGCTCAAGGAGCTGGGCATGTTTAGCCTGAAGAAGAAAAGGCTGAGAGGGGATATGATAGCCATGTATAAATATGTGAGAGGAAGCCACAGGGAGGAGGAGGAGGGAGCAAGCTTCCTTTCTGCTTCCCTGGAGACTAGGACGCAATGGAACAATGGCTTCAAACTACAAGAGAGGGGATTCCATCTGAACATGAGGAAGAACTTCCTGACTGTGAGAGCCGTTCAGCAGTGGAACTCTCTGCACCAGAGTGTGGTGGAGGCTCCTTCTTTGGAGGCTTTTAAGCAGAGGCTGGATGGCCATCTGTCAGGGGTGATTTGAATGCAATATTCCTGCTTCTTGGCAGAATGGGGTTGGACTGGATGGCCCATGTGGTCTCTTCCAACTCTTTGATTCTATGATTAGCATTTGATGGCTTGGAAGTGCCTGGGGGAATCTTTCTTTGAGAGACCACCTACAGACCCACCAAGAAAATCCAACAAATGCTTCGTTCAGCAAAGGACAAGAGGGATCCTCTCACCTCTGCAGGAGTCTACCATTGTATCCCATGCAGCTGTGGACAAGTCTACATAGGGACCACCAAATGCAGCGTTGTCCAAACACGCATCAAGGAACATGAAAGGCACTGCAGACTCCTTCAACCAGAGAAGTCAGCCATAGCAGAGGACCTGATGAACCAACCTGGACACAGCATATTATTTGAGAACACAGTAATGCTGGACCACTCTCACAACCACCATGTCAGGTTACACAGAGAAGCCATTGAAATCCACAAGCATGTGGACAATTTCAACAGAAAGGAGGAAACCATGAAAATGAACAAAATCTGGCTACAAGTATTAAAAAACTCTAAAATTACAACAGCAAAACAACAGAGAGGAAACAACCAGGCACATCTTAACACCTCTCAAATAAAGATTCCCCCAGGCACTTCCAAGCCATCAAATGCTAATCAAGGTGGTCAGTTGAACATTCACACCTAGCTCCAGCAGAGAAGAGCTCTTTGTCTCACCCTGGTCATTCCACAGATATATAAACCCTTTTTTCCTAGTTCCAACAGACCTCACTACCTCTGAGGATGCTTGCTATAGATGCAGGCGAAACGTCAGGAGAAAATGCCACTAGACCAGTGGTTCTCAACCTGTGGGCCTACAACTCCCAGAGATCCCAGCCAGTTTACCAGCTGTTAGGATTTCTGAGAGTTGAAGGCCAAAAACATCTGGGGACCCCAGGTTGAGAACCACTGCTCTAGAACATGGTCAGGAGAAAATGCCTCTAGAACATGGCCATATAGCCCCCAAAAACCTACAACAATGCATTGTCTGATATGGTGCTTTAATTGTGCTTTCCCTGCCTAGCAGAACAAAGGGGTTAGACTAGATGGTCTCTGAGGGTCCCTTCCAATGCCATGATTCTATCTGGACGATCCAAGATTCCTTAAACTCGATAGTCATGTCGCCTGATATGGTGCTTTGATTGTGCTTTCCCTGCATGGCAGAACAAAGGGGTTGGACTAGATCAGCAGTTCTCAACCTGGGGGTCGCAACCCCCAAGGGGGTCGTTTGGCTTTTCAAAGGGGTCGCGAGGCCGCCTCCTTTGTCCCCGCCCCTCAAGGCTTTCACCCCACTGTCTAAGGCTTTGCACAAGGCCAGGCCTAGCGCAAAGGAGCCCTCGCCTGCCTCGCACTCTTGAAAATAATTTTATGGTTGGGGGTCACCACAACATGAGGATCCATATTTAGTGATCACGGTGTTAGAAAGGTTGACAACCACTAGACTAGATGGTCTCTGAGGGTTCCTTCCAATGCCAAGATTCTATCTGGACGATCCAAGATTCCTTAAACTTGATAGTCTTATATGGTGCTTTGATTGTGCTTTACCTGCATGGCAAAACAAAGGGGTTGGACTAGATCAGGGGTCCTCAAACTAAGGCCAGGGGCCGGATATGACCCCCCAAGGTCATACCAAGTTTGTATGAAAATGTGACTATTTCCTGTGCTGGTCAATGACCGAAATAAATGATTTGATTGATTTGACTTGACCCCCCCAAGGTCATTTTCCTGGCCCTTACTCAGGGTCAACCTAAGTCTGAAATGATTTGAAAGTACACAACAACAACAACAACAACAGCAACAATTCTATCTCATCAGCCAAAAGCAGGCCTACACTTCCCATTGAAATACGAATAAGTTTATATTTGTTAAAATTGTTCTTCATTTTAATTATTGTATTGTTTTTAAGTGTGTGTTTTTTTTTTTTGCATTACAAATAAGATACATGCAGTGTGCATAAACATTCATTCATGTTTTTTTTCAAATTATAATCCGGCCCTCCAACAGTTTGAGGGACTGTGACTTGGCCCTCAGTTTAAAAATTTTGAGGATCCCTGGACTAGATGGTCTCTGAGGGTTCCTTCCAAGGCTATGGTTCTATCTGGACTATCCAAGATTCATAGAATCATAGAATCAAAGAGTTGGAAGAGACCTCATGGGCCATCCAGTCCAACCCCCTGCCAAGAAGCAGGAATATTGCATTCAAATCACCCCTGACAGATGGCCATCCAGCCTCTGCTTAAAAGCTTCCAAAGAAGGAGCCTCCACCACACTCCCGGGCAGAGAGTTCCACTGCTGAACGGCTCTCACAGTCAGGAAGTTCTTCCTAATGTTCAGATGGAATCTCCTCTCTTGTAGTTTGAAGCCATTGTTCCGCGTCCTAGTCTCCAAGGAAGCAGAAAACAAGCTTGCTCCCTCCTCCTCCCTGCGGCTTCCTCTCACATATTTATACATGGCTATCATATCTCCTCTCAGCCTTCTCTTCTTCAGGCTAAACATGCCCAGTTCCCTAAGCCGCTCCTCATAGGGCTTGTTCTCCAGACCCTTGATCATTTTAGTTGCCCTCCTCTGGACACATTCCAGCTTAGAGTCAATATCTCTCTTGAATTGTGGTGCCCAGAACTGGTCAAAATATTCGAGGGGTGGTCTAACCAAGGCGGAATAGAGCATGGGGAGCATGACTTCCCTGGATCTAGACACTATGCTCCTATTGATGCAGGCCAAAATCCCATTGGCTTTTTTTGCCGCCACACCACATTGTTGGCTCATGTTTAACTTGTTGTCCATGAGGACTCCAAGATCTTTTTCACACGTACTGCTCTCGAGCCAGGCATTGTCCCCCTGGCTCGAGAGCAGTACCTGACTATCCTTAAACTTGATAGTCATGTCGCCTGATATGGTGCTTTGATTGTGCTTTCCCTGCATGGCAGAACAAAGGGGTTGGACTAGATCAGCCGTTCTCAATCTGGGGGTCGCGACCCCCAAGGGGGTTGTTTTGCCATTTCGGAGGGGTCGTGAGGCCACCTCATTTGGCCCGCCCCCCAAGGCTTTGCGCAAATCCAGGCCTAGCACAAAGGAGCCCTCACCTGCCTCGCGCTCTCGAAAATAATTTTATGGTTGGGGGTCACCACAACATGAGGATCCATATTTAGTGGTCATGGTGTTAGAAAGGTTGAGAACCACTGGACTAGATGATCTCTGAGGGTTCCTTCCAATGCCATGATTCTATCTGGACGATCCAAGATTCCTTAAACTTGATAGTCATGTCATCTGATATGGTGCTTTGATTGTGCTTTCCCTGCCTGGCTGAACAAAGGGGTTGGACTAGATGGTCTCTGAGGGTCCCTTCCAACACTATGGTTCTGTCTGTACAATCCAAAATTCTGCAATTCCAATGCAAAGTTTGGAATCAAAACATTGGGAGAACATCAGTGAGGCTTCAGGCTTCCATTTAGATCTGATCCTTGCCTTGGTTTATTACCATCTGGGGGAAAAATGGGCATTACGAAGCTGTATTACATTAATTTTGCATTTTGTGCAACCTTCCAAGGGCTAAGTTACAAGGTCAAACTTTTTTTCCAATTCTGCAGAGAAGGAAACTGAGATAGACAGACAGACATTTTCCCTTGGCACATCTATCAAGCCCATATACAAGTAAGAATACGTAGCTGAATTTCCCAATATTTGATTCACGGTCTCTGGATCAGACTCTATATGTAAATACACTGCGCAGCGTACCTATCTGTGCTTGCTGGGGGATTCTGGGAATCAATGTCCCCCTCAAAAAAGGTCCATTTGCCAGGCTCTGCTTGTGTGTTCGGGATGGCACCGGCCAGTGTTCAAGAGGCTATCTCTTTCACCCCCAGGTGCGATCCCCTTCTCGCTGGGCTCTTTCCTCGTTTACACTCACCTGGATAGGATCTGGGGGGAACCCAGCCTCGGCTTCACTCCGCTACAGAACTTCACCAACGGCTGCCTGGCAGCTGCGGTCGCACAAACATTCTCCTTCCCGTTCGAAACGATCAAGAGGAAGATGCAGGTACGCCTTTTTCGGACGCCTTTGCGTCACAAATACTTTTCAAACCCTAAAAAACGTTGTTTATTCCATGGGACAGAGTGTATCAAGCACTTTCAGAGAAGGAAGTGGGCACACAGGCTCCAGGACTAGGTTTCTATCTATCTATATATAAATGCTCTGTGCATAACGAGTACCTTAAAAACAAAAGAACCAATGAACGAAATCCCACCAAATTTGGCAGCAAAACATCTCACAAGACAAGGAGTGACCATCACTCAGAAAATTATGATTTTATCATTTGGGAGTTGTAGTTGCTGGGATTTATAGTTCACTTACAATCAAAGAGCATTCTAAACTCCACCAACGAAGGAATTGAACCAAACTTGGCACACAGAACTCCCATGACCAACAGAAAATACCGGAAGGGTTTTGATGGGCATTGACCTTGAGTTTGGGAGTTGTAGTTCACCTACATCCAGAGAGCACTGTGGATTCAAACAATGATGGATCTGGACCAAACTTGGCACAAATATTCCATATGAACACAGATGGAGTTTGGGGGAAATAGACCTTGACATTTGCCATTTGTAGTTATTGGGATTTATAGTTCACCTACAATCAAAGAGCATTCTGAATCCCACAAACGACAGAATTGGGGCAAACTTCCCACACAGAAGCCCCATGACCAACAGAAAATACTTAAGGCCATCCAGTCCAACTCTCTTCACCAGGGCAAGAAAATGTAATCAGAGCCCTCCTGACAAAGATCCATCCAGCCATAGATATAGATAGATAGAGAGATAGATATGATTCACACACACACACACACAGATATAGTATCCTAGATTTGAAAGGGACCCCTAAAGAAGGACTATGATATCTTGCATATTCCAGAGTAGGCAAACCAGACACTCTCCACATCAACACTGACAAAAAAACAGCAAGAAATACTGTTTACTCACAAGCATAAAGGAATTACATATATTAGAAACCAACACTTTCTCATTACTTTATTTTCCAGATCAACAGACTGGGCCACAGCAACGCCTGGCAAGGGACAGCTAGTTATAACTATATTGGTTACAGAGACAAAAAAGAGGAAACATTGCATTGACTCTTAACATTCACTCCTAATCCGTTCATTCAACCATTCATACTCGCCATCTTTCTTTTGGAGATTTTACAATCTTTGGAAAAGCATGACCTTGTTGGGAGTCACAACCTTTTGAAAAATGATGCCATAACCTTTTGGGAAAATGGCATTCATGCTGTTAAACTGATATGCCTAGGTATCTCTTTGAACTCTTAGGGACAAAGATATGCCAATGCACAATAAGTATTATATACAAAGGTTTCCCCTGACATCCAGTCTCGTTGTCTCCAACTCTAAAGCATGGTGCTGATCTCCATTCCTAAGCCGAAGAGCTGGCATAGCCCCTAGACTCCCCCAAGGTCATGTGGCCACTGGCATGACTGCATGGAGCGCCATTACCTTCCTGCCAGAGCATTACCTATTGATCTGCTCACATTTGCAGGTTTTCAAACTGCTAAGTTGGCAGGAGCTGGGGTTAACAGCGGGAGCTCACCCTGCTGTCTGGATTTGAACTGCCAACCTTTTGGTTAGCAAGATCACACACACACATATATATATATGTATATATATATATAGAGAGAGAGAGAGAGATGTAATGTTCATTTGTGGGATTAACATAACTCAAAAACCACTTGATGAATTGACACCAGATTTGGACACAATATGCCTAACAACCCAATGAGTAATCATCACTCAAAAAAAATCCAAAAAAAAGTGAGCCTGGAACACTCACAACAACCCAGTAATATAATAAAACCAATAATGTATAATATGAGGATAATAATATAATACTAATATTATATAATATCTATATAAATAAAAATCGAATGTTTGTTTGTGGGATTAGCATAACTCAAAAACCACTTGACGAATTGACTCCAGATTTGGACACAATACACCTAACAACCCAATGAGTAATCCTCACTCAAAAAAAAAGTCCAAAAAAAGTGAAAGGGACTTCAAAACCCAAACATGATAAAACAAGGTACAGCACATGCACGAAAACTACTCTCTTGGCCCCGCCCCTCTCCTGTGTCAGGGGGAAAAAAAATCAAATGGATGCAGAGAGTGTGGAAGGCTCCTTGTGCTGGGCAGACAGACTCTCGGCTTCCCCAGGCCCCCAGTTTGGGGTCTTCCCCCCCCCCCCGCTCTCTTTCTCACCAACCTCCCTCCCAGTATCCGTCCTCTCTTTCTCGGCCCCACCAACAGAGACCCCCTTCTCCTTCTTTTCCTATGGTGAGGCAGGTAGGCAGCTGCTCCATGCGGACACCACTTGCCAGGTTCGCCTTCCCTTGCCTGGGGGCTGACCACAGCCTTGCAGCCCTTAGCCTTGCTGGGCCCAGCACGGGGCAGCAGAAAAAGGGGGTGCCCAGCACTAGCCCCTTCTTTCTGCCACAGCCGCAGGGCACCTTTTATGCAATCCCGCCTGTGTGCCCACCTGGGTGAGTGAGGCCCACCTTGAAAAGCACCTCTCGCCCCACACCGGACCCAGCAAGGCCGAGGGCTGCAAGGTTCCCATCCCGCCGTGCCCAGGCAAGGGGTAGAGAAGGAAGGAAGCAAAAAAAAAAGGGGGGGAGGGGGGAAGGAAGGAAAGAGGGAGGGAAAGAAAGAAGGAAAGAGCGAAGGAAGGAAGGAGAAAAAAAGAGAAGGAAGAAAAGAGGGGGAAGGAAAGAGAGAAGGAAAGAAAGAAAGAAAGAGGTAGAGAAGGAAGGAGATAAAAAGGAGAAAGAAGGAAAGAGGGAGGGATAGAAGGAAAGAGAGAAGGAAGGAGGAAAGGAAAGAAGGAAAGAGAGAAGCAAGGATGGAAGCAAAGAGGGAAGGAAGGAAAGAGGTAGAGAAGGAAGGAGATTAAAAAGGGAACGAAGGGGGGAAAGAGAGAAGGAAGGATGGAAGCAAATAGAGAAGGAAAGAAAGATGTAGAGAAGGAAGAAAGGAGAGAGACAAAGATAAAGAAAGAGGGAGGGGAAAGAAAGAAGGAAAGAGAGAAGGAAGGATGGAAGCAAAAAGGGAAGGAAGGAAAGAGGTAGAGAAGGAAGGAGAGAAAAAAGGGAACAAAGGGGGAAAGAGAGAAGGAAGGATGGAAGCAAATAGAGAAGAAAAGAAAGATGTAGAGAAGGAAGAAAGGAGAGAGAAAAAGATAAGGAAGGAAAGAGGGAGGGGAAAGAAAGAAGGAAAGAGAGAAGGAAGGATGGAAGCAAAGAGCAAAGGAAGGAAAGAAAAAGGTAGAGAAGGAAGGAAGGAAGGAAGGAAGGAAGGAAGGAAGGAAGGAAGGAGAAGGGGAAAAGAAGGGAAATACAAAGGGGGGAAGAAAGGAAAGAGGTAGAGAATGAAGAAAGGAGAGAGGAAAGAAAAAAAAGGTAAGGAAGGAAGGAAAGAGGAATGGAAGGTTGGCCACAGCAACACGTGGCGGTTGCAGCTAGTGTGTGCATGTGTGTGTGTGTTTGTGTGTGTGTGTGTGTGTGTGTGTGTGTATTTAGGGGGGAGGGAGAGAGAGCAAAGTTTCAGAGGTGTGTTTTTAGTTGCCCTAAAAAATAATCTACTCTCCCTTGAAATATATTTGCCTTTACCTCATGCTCTCAAGAGACAAAAATAAGCAGACTTCTTTGAAAGTAACATAGTTGGTTTACTCACAAACTTCATGTATTCAGCATACAGGTATTTTGCATACCAATCCAGTTACAGCTAGGATTTGAAGTAGTTTCTCTGTGTAGGTAACGCAGGACATCTTATAATCAACAGTCCAAAGCGTCTCTCTGGCCTGAGAGTCTAATAGAGTCTCTATAGTCTGTTTAACCCACTATGCTAACCGTATTGACTCATTTCACCAAGTTCAGTAGTTCAATCTCCCTTCAGTAGCGAAAGAGCAACGATAGAAGACTCTTTGGAGCCACTAGGTTGTGCTAAAGGCATTGCTGGCTCAGAAAAAAAAGCTATCTTCTCTCATTAAAGGAATTTTCCTTTTTTCTTTTCTTTTCCTAACGTTAAAGCGTAATCTTTTTTCTTCTGAAGGGAATCCATTGTCTCCTGTTCCAGTCTTGGTTGTATATTTTCCCCCAAAGTATTTTATAGACTGGTTGTCTGGACTCTGCTCTGATTTACCCATTGGAATCCATGGGTATAGAACAAAAGGAAGTAGTAGTAATGATGAAGATGATGATGATACTCTTTATTTAGGAGCCCCTGGTGGTGCAGTGGGTTAATATAATATAATGTATTGTATATACATATAATATTTATAATATTATAATGTGATACAATATAATACTACTAATAATACAATATTGTAATTATAATTATATATTTTATATTACATATAATATTACTAATAATTTTACAATATAATGGTATAGTACAATATAGTACTATATAATACTGATATTGTACTATGCTAATAATATAATGACAGGGAGCTCTGGTGTGGGCTGGTCCATGAGGTCACAAAGAGTCGGAGATGACTGAACGAATGAACAACAACAACAATAATATAATATATATTGTATGTGTGTATATATATATATATATGAAAAGAAGCAGGGGAGCGGAGGGAAGATTTATTGTTGCCACCAATTTGAAAGGAACCAGTATTCAGGAGATTTTACCCCAGTTCCCAATTTTAAAAAGACTTAGCCGATTTGCAATGGAGGTTGCCAATTAGGAACCAAATTTACCATCAAGTTGAAAGAGAGGCTGTTCAATTGCACCTCCTCCTTTATTAAGAAAGTAATAATTTAGTAGTAATTACACTGTATATACTGTAGCGTGACTGGAGAGAAGAATGTAGATTTATTTGGTTACTTTTCCCTGTGTTTCTGCCACCATGTGAGGTAAGTTGTAATATTGTGAGAAATGGCACTGTGTACACAGAATAGACGGAGCTGAGGCAATCTTCAAATAAAAGTTAACAATTTTTTTAAGTACACAGCGTGTGGTTGCAAGACGTAACTTTTCCTTGTTGCACTTGGAATAATACTTGTAACTTTAACAGTTCATTCTTTCAAGTAACACAGTATCTTTCTGACGTAGAGCACTTGTTTCAGACAAAGTTTCAATTCAGGGATGTTTCCCTTATTTGATCCTCCCTAGATCAAATACTAAGTAAACTATTCTTTAGCCTCTCCTTAGACTAAAAGAATACCAGCTATGTTTCACCATTCGGCTGCACTAGCCCGAGAAACTTCCAATAGCCAAACCCAGCTTTTCAAAGCCTCTAAGCTTTACAAATCACTCCGCCACCTTTCCTTTCCTTCTCTTCCAACTCCTAACTCCTCACTCCTCTGAACCTAACTCCTGACTGCTCACTCCTCTAAACCTAAACCCCTAACTGATTTTTAACTGTCGTTTTTTCAAACTCTTCCCTCTAAGCTCCTCCCACTTCCCTCTCTCCTGCATCGGTCTCCATGGCAACGCACATGGAGGACTCCTCTGACTTAGGCCGCTCCAGCCTTACTGCAGCCAATCTAAACACAAATATAGTTAAAATCATACAATTTATAATCAACTCCTGTACATATATATAGTAAGCCGCTCTGATTCCCCTTTGGGGTGAGAAGGGCGGCATATAAATGTCGCAAATAAATAAATAATACATAAATTTAACCACTGAGCTGCTAAATTTGTTGACCGAAAGGTCCCAGGTTCGAATCCGGGAGTGGTGTGTACTCCTGCTGTCAGCCCTAGCTTCTGCCAACCCAGCAGTTCGAAAACATGCAAATGTGAGTAGATCAATAGGTATTGCTTCGGCAGGAAGGTAACGGCGCTTCATGTGGTCATACCAGCCACATGACCTTGGAGGTGTCTATGGACAATGCCAGATCTTCGGCTTAGAAATGGAGATGAGCACCAGAGTCGCAGAATCGGACATGACTGGACTTAATGTCAGGGAAAATCCTTTGCCTTTACCTACTCTCTATTTATAGCCCGCCCTATCTCCCCAAAAGGACTCAAAGTACTTCTTTGTACAATGGATATTTTATGGGATTCACTGCAACAATAGCAGCTGGTTTAGAGACTGACTTGAAAGGGGAATCTTAACAGATTGATGGATAATAAACTCCTTTTTGACTCCTCACCTTGATACCTTAATAAGAGTTTAAATAGTCAGAGCAGAACATGGAAATTTCCTTTTTTGAATTTTTGATTGATTGATTGATTGATTTCAGGGGCTTCTATAGTTCTCAGAATCCCTTAGGAGTTTCAGAGCATTGTAATCCCAAAACATTTCTTTTTCCAAACTAGTTCATCAACCATTCTTTCTGGGACTTCTCCACTCAAGAATGAATTCTGCTTGTGTGTTGTACTTTCAAAAGGTCCAGTAATAACACTATAGAAAACATTAAGAGTCCCCGGTGGTGCAGTGGGTTAAACTGCTGAGCTGCTGACCGAAAGGTTGCAGATTCAAATTTATGGAGCAGGGTGAGCTCCTGCTGTTAGCCCCAGCTTCTGCCAACCTACCCATTCAAAAACATGCAAGTGTGAGTAGATCAATTGGTGTTGCTCCAGCGGGAAGGTTATGCTGCTCCATGCAGTCATGCTGGCCACATGACCTTGGAGGTGTCTGTGGACAACGCCGGCTCTTCAACTTAGAAATTGAGGTGAGCACCAGAGTCGGACGCAACTAGACTTAATGTCAGGGGGAAACTTTACCTTAAAGGAAACATTACAGATATTGAATATGGTCCATCAAGGGGGGAAAGCACCAGGGTTTGCACTAAGGCTATGCTGATGGCTTGGGGTGGGCCGGGGGGGCGGGGAACGCACGCAGAAGGGAGATAAACAGAAGAGATTGCAGCCTGTCATGTGGGGTTTTGGAAAACAATTGTGGCTGAATCAGCTTATTCTGGGGACTTTCTGCCTTGTCAACCATAGAACTGGAGGGCTAAAGGTTCCCTGTGCCTGGTTTTGTCCCATCCTGAACATACCGTTCAGGTTTGCCTGGAGCAAACACTTCTTGAAAGGTAATTAGATGTCCCTGCCTGTTTCCTCTCTGCTGTTTTTGCTCCAGGCAAAAACAGCCCATTGTATGCTAATCAAGGTGGTCAGTTGAAATATTCACACCTAGCCCAACTTACAAAAGCCCCTTTGTCTCACCCTGGTCATTCCACAGATATATAAACCCCTTTCCCAGTTACCAAACAGACCTCACTACCTCTGCGGATGCTTGCCATAGATGCAGGCGAAACGTCAGGAGAAATGCCTCTAGAACATGGCCATATAGCCCGAAAAAAACCCACAAGAACTTAACCCAAACATTACATTTTTATTTATATAGATTCAGGTTCCTTAGTGAGACTCTTAGACTGCAATGCAAGCAGTCTCTTTAAAGGTGCTTCCCAATGCGCTGGGAACCATGCCTTTGAGGTTCATCTTTCAGCAGAGATGCTGAAGCTGCCAAGCACTTGAAACGTGACACTAGAAGCATTTCGCAGTTTGTCGCCATGCAGGGTTCTGGCAGGAAGGATCCCTCGAGGCTTAGCACCTCTAAATGGCGTGTTTGGAATTTGGTTGATGCTTTCTCTGCCGCATAGGCTCCCCACACACAGGTATCGATCAGAGCCAAGGCTTTGCATTTGCAGCAGAGGCTGGAGCTAAACTACATTACACGGCATGGTATGGGTCTGACCACTGCATTATATGTCAGTGCAGATTCAGCCAGAATTAAGTAACTTTACTTACTTACTTACTTACTTAGGCGATCCCTCGTAGCTCAAGAATGATTGTCTTGGCGTTGGGTCCGTGGGTGACCATGGAGCCCTGTTCTTGATCCGCATATTCTCCCGCAGTGAGGACATTGGTTTCCAGATGGAAGGCGGTCCCGGTTGAGGTTGGCTTGATGTGCCTTCTTCCTCTTGGCACGTTTCTCCCTTTCACCCTCCATTCGTGCCTCTTCGAATTCTGCAGCACTGCTGGTCACAGCTGACCTCCAGTTAGAGTGCTTCAGGTCCAGGGCTTCCCAGTTCTCTCTTGGCGTCTATGCCACAGTTTTTAAGGTTGGCTTTGGGCCCATCTTTGAGCCCATCTTTCGCCCTCCATTCGTGCCTCTTCGAATTCTGCAGCACTGCTGGTCACAGCTGACCTCCAGTTAGAGTGCTTAAGGTCCAGGGCTTCCCAGTTCTCTCTTGGTGTCTATGCCAGAGTTTTTAAGGTTGGCTTTGAGCCCATCTTTCAATCTCTTTTTCTGTCCACCAACATTCCATTTTCCATTCTTGAGTTTGGAGTAGAGTAAAGTGCTTTGGGAGAAGGTGATCTTTGCGCATTTGGACAACGTGGCAATCAACCGAGCAGAGTTGATGGCGGAGGAGCATCGCTTCAATGCCGGTGGTGTTTGCTTCATCCAGCACGTTGACATTTCCCTGCCTGTCTTCCCAAGAGATTAGCAAGATTTTCCGGAGGAAGCGCTGATGGAATCGTTCCAGGAGTTGCATGTCACATCTGTAGATAGTCCACGTCTCGCAGGCGTATAGCAGGGTTGGGAGGGGAACGGCTTTATAGACAAGCACCTTGGTCTCCCTACGGATGTCCTGGACCTCAAACACTCTCTACTTCATTCAGAAAAATCCTGCACTCGCAAAACTCACTGTTTGGGTCCACAGTGCTCTCTGGATGTAGGTGGACTACAACTCTCAATGCCCACCAAACCCTTCCCGTATTTTTTGTTGGTCATGGGAGTTCTGTGAGTCAAATTTGGTTCAGTTTCATCATTGTTGGAGTCCAGAATGCTCTTTCATTGTAGGTGAACTATAAATCATAGCAACTACAACTCCCAAGTGTCAAGGTCTATTTTCTCCAATATCCACCAGTGTTCACATTTGGGCATATTGAGTATTCGTTCCAAGTTTGGTCCAGATTCATTATTGTTTAAGTCCACAGTGCTCTGTGGATGTAGGTGAACTTTTGTTGTTGTTGTTGTGTCAGGAGCGACTTGAGAAACTGCAAGTCACTTCTGGTGTGAGATAATTGGCCGTCTGCAAGGACGCTGCCCAGGGGACGCCCGGATGATTTGATGTTTTTATCATCCTTGTGGAAGGCTTCTCTCATGTCCCCGCATGAGGAGCTGGAGCTGATAGAGGGAGCTCATCCGCCTCTCCCCAGATTCGAACCTGTGACCTGTTGGTCTTCAGTCCTGCCGTCACAGGGGGCTCCTGTAGGTGAACTACAACTCCCAAACTCAAGGTCAATACCCACCAAACCCTTCCAGTATTTTCTGTTGGTCATGGGAGTTCTATGAGCCAAGTTTGGTTCAGTTCCATTGTTAGTGGAGTCCAGAATGCTCTTTGATCGTAGGTAAAAAAAAAAGGTAAAGGTTGTCCCCTGACATTAAGTCCAGTCATGTCCGACTCTGGGGTGTGGTGCTCATCTCCATTTCTAAGCTGAAGAGCTAGCGTTGTTCGTAGACACCTCCAAGGTCATGTGGCCAGCATGACTGCATGGAGTGCCGTTACCTTCCCGCCGGAGCGGTACCTATCGATCTACTCACATTTGCATGTTTTCGAACTGCTAGGTTGGCAGAAGCTAGGGCTGACAGCGGAAGCTTACGCCGCTCCCCGGATTCGAACCTGCGACCTTTCGGTCAACAAGTTTAGCAGCTCAGTGCTTTAACCCACTGCGCCGCCGGGGGCTCCCTCTTTGATTGTAGGTGAACTATAAATCCCAGCAACTACAACTCCCAAATGACAAAAACAAATCCCCCCAACCCCACCAGTACTCCAATTTGGGTGTATTGGATATTTATGCCTAATTTGGTCCAGTGAACGAAAATACATCCTGCATATCAGATATTTATGGTATTTACAATTCATAACAGGAGCAAAATTACAGTTATGAAGCAGCAACAAAAATAATCTTATGGTTGGGGGTCACCACAACACGAGGAGCTGTATTAAGGGGTCACGGCATTAGGAAAGTTGAGAAATGCTGATTTAAGGCAAGGTGACAATCAAGTGACCCGCAAAGCTCTTGTTGAATGGGAACGCTTGTCCTTCCTCTCCCGCCCAGGCGCAGAGCCCTTGCCTCCCCGACAACGGAGGGGTCGACGTCCATTTCTCCGGCCTGATGGACTGCTTTAAGCAAACGGTGAAGACCAAAGGCTGGCTGGCGCTTTGGAACGGACTCACGGCCAACTTGCTCCGGGTAGGTACTAGGGCTGGTCAATTCGTTTCGTTAATTCGTAATTCGTTAAAAAAAATTGTTAATTTTTGAATTACGAAACGATTACAAAACTTTTTTTTTAACCTGGAAGTGTTTTTAAATATCGAAACGGCAGGCGCCAAAAAATTTTGTATTTCCGTCCATTTCGGAAATACGTAAGATGGCCGCCTGCCGATGCTTGCTGGGAGCTCTCCTCTCTCGGCGCCGGCTGAGCAAGCGAGCGAGAGGGCGAGCGAGAGGGGCGAGCGAGAGGGGTGAGCGAGGCATTCTCTCCTGACGTTTTGCCTGCATCTATGGCAAGCATCCTCAGAGGTAGTGAGGTCTGTTGGAAGTAGGAAAAAGGGTTTATATTTATGTGGAATAATGACCAGGGTGGGACAAAGGACTCTTGTCTACTGGAGCGAGGTGTGAATGTTTCAACTGACCACCTTGATTAGCATTTGATGGCTTGGCAGTGCCTGGAGCAATCTTTTGTTGAGAGGTGATTAGATGTCCCTGATTGGGTTGTTGTAGGTTTTTTCAGGCTATATGGCCATGGCCTAGAGGCATTTTCTCCTGACTTTTCGCCTGCATCTATGGCGAGCGAGAGGGGCGAGCGAGCGGCGAGCGAGAGAGGCGAGCGAGGCATTCTCTCCTGACGTTTTGCCTGCATCTATGGCAAGCATCCTCAGAGGTCTATATTTATAAGGGTTTATATTTATGTGGAATAATGACCAGGGTGGGACAAAGGACTCTTGTCTGCTGGAGCGAGGTGTGAATGTTTCAACTGACCACCTTGATTAGAGGGCCCGCCAGAGTGAGTGCCTGCCTTCCCTCCTTAATAATAATTTTAATTTCTCCTCCCTATTCTACTAAATTAATAATTAAATTTAAAAAATATTTAAAAAATATTGAAAAAAAAGGGCACCATCTTTACAAAATGTTTTGTAAATATTTACGAAATTTCGTAAATACCGAACTTTTTTTTTGGAAAATTTTGTAATTATTTTAAATATCGAAACAAAAAAAAACCCCAATTACAAATCGATTTTAGAAACAAATTTTTGCGTTGTTACCCAGGCCTAGTAGGTACCTTGCTGGACTCCCATCGAGAGCCTTGAAGCGGGTGTTACTTTGAGCCGTACTTTGTAGCCGCGTTTGCCTGCACAAATCATTCCTCTTCCGCTTTTGGAAACAAAATATCTCTCTTTACATAAAAAGGAAAGAAGTGTGGCCCCCTTTTAAACAAAGTTTCTTTTTATTGCAATTTTCAATGTGAGACGGTCTATCAAAACTTTTACACAAAGGAATTGGCTTTAGCACAGCTGGTAAATCACCGGGATTGTGGCGCAGCTGGCTGAGTGTCAGCTGCATTAAGATCACTCTGACCAAAAGTCCATGAGTTCGAAGCCAGCCCAGGTTGGAGTGGGTTTCCAAGCAATTGTGTAGCCTGTTGTCGACCTTTGCAACCCAAAAGACAGTTGCATCTGTCAAGTAGGAAAATTAGGTACCACCTTAAAGTGTGGGGAGGCTAAATTAACTAATTTATGAGGCCATAAAAAAAGACTCCAGCAAAAAGCATGCGGGGAATGCGGAAGTGCTTCATCAGTGTCGCAGATGGATGATGAAAGCGACAGCTCCCCTGGCGGCCAGAAAAAGTTAAATAGCCTCTGCATATGTCTCTATACGTTGTATGTCAAAATTGGCATTGAATGTTTGCCATATATGTGTACACTGTAATCCGCCCTGAGTCCCCTGCGGGGTGAGGAGAAGGGCGGAATATAAATACTGTAAACAAACAAACAAACAAACAAGATCTACCGATTGAAAGGTTGCCAGTTCGAAGCCACATGACCTTGGAGGTGTCTACGGACAACGCCGGCTCTTCAGATTAGAAATGGAGATGAGCACCAGAGTTGGACACAACTGGACTTAATATCATGGGAAAACCTTTACCTTAATCTTGTTATGTATCAAACAATAATAACAACAATTTTTTTTCGTGTCAGGAGTGACTTGAAAAATTGCAACAACAATAACAATAATAACAATAACAATAGCACAAGGTGACACATGTTTACACAAAAGCATGCAGATATGTGAAAACCTGTGCTATTATGATATTATAATGCTGCAACAATAACAATAATAACAATAACAACAACAATAGGTGACACATATTTACACAAAAGCACATAGACACGTGAAAACCTATGCTATTATGATATTTATAATGCAACAACAATAACAATAATAACAATAACAACAACAATAGCACAAGGTGACACATATTTACACAAAAGCATGTAGATGTGTGAAAACATATGCTATTATGATATTTATAATGCTGCAACAACAATAACAATCACAACAATAGCACAAGATGTGACACATGTTTACATGGATGCATGTAGATATGTGAAAACCTGTGCTATTATGATATTTATAATGCTGCAACAACAATAACAATAATAACAATAACAACAATAGCACAAGGTGACACATGTTTACATGGAAGCATGTAAATATGTGAAAACCATGCTATTATTATGATATTTATAATGCTTTTACCTAATCAAACTGTACTTGTTTATATCCAAAGTGTTTAATGTTTTTAGCATTTTATCTTGCACACTTCGCCTGCATCTGTGGCAAGCATCCTCAGAGGTTGTGAGGTTTGTGAGGTTCAGATGTAGGTGAAATGTCAGGAGAGAATGCTTCTGGAACATGGCTATATTGCCCGAAAAACCTACAACAACCCAGTGATTCCGGCCATGAAAGCCTTCAACAATACATTATTCATATAATGGATTATAATAATAAATAAAATGGGTTGTTGTAGGTTTTTCGGGCTATATGGCCATGTCATAGAAGCATTCTCTCCTGACGTTTTGCCTGCATCTGTGGCAGGCATCCCCACAGGTTGTGAGGTTTGTGAGGTTCACTACAGATGTAGGCAAAATGTCAGGAGATAATGCTTCTGGAACATGTCTATATACCCCGAAAAACCTACAACAACCCAGTGATTCTGGCCGTGAAAGCCTTCAACAATACATTATTCATATAATGAATTATAATAATAAATAAAATGGGCTGTTGTAGGTTTTTCGGGCTATATGGCCATGTTCTAGAAGCATTCTCTCCTGACGTTTCGCCTGCCTCTGTGGCAGGCATCCCCAGAGGTTGTGAAGTTTGTGAGGTTCAGATGTAGGTGAAATGTCAGGAGAGAATGCTTCTGGAACATGTCTATATACCCCGAAAAACCTACAACAACCCAGTGATTCTGGCCGTGAAAGCCTTCAACAATACATTATTCATATAATGAATTATAATAATAAATAAAATGGGCTGTTGTAGGTTTTTCGGGCTATATGGCCATGTTCTAGAAGCATTCTCTCCTGACATTTTGCCTGCATCTGTGGCAGGCATCCTCAGAGGTAGTGAGGTCAAAAATATGTGTTTGCTTATTCAGTGCTTAGACCCACAGGTCTTTCACACATAGAGGACAAATAAATAAAAGCCTTCAACAATACATTATTCATATAATGAATTATTATAATAATAAATAAAATGGATTGTTGTAGGTTTTTCAGGCTATATGGCCATGTTCTAGAAGCATTCTCTCCTGACGTTTCGCCTGCATCTGTGGCAGGCATCCTCAAAGGTTGTGAGGTCAAAAATATGTGTTTGTTTATTCAGTGCTTAGACCCACAGGTCTTTCACATAGAGGACAAATAAATAAAACTAGATTATAAAATACAAACACATATTTACCTGGAAGCAAGCCCCATTGTGTTGCACTTCCTTGGGAGTAAGTAGCTTTGGAGAGGATTGCAGGGTAACGCTGCACGTTTACTCACGGTTGCACCCACGCAATGTAAAGGGAATGACTTCTGTTGCTAACGTGTTGCTACTGTTAACATACTCAACATCCTCCTCTGAGGAGTTTGAGTGTTGCCTTCCACAGCCTTTGAAGAGTCACTGAGCGTGTGATTAATGTCCAGGTGCATTTGCTTTCTTCCCCGCAGATTGTCCCTTACTTTGGGGTGATGTTCAGCACCTTTGAGTTCTGCCGGCGCATCTGCCTCTATCGGAACGGGTACATTGACTCCCCGCTGAGCAACCAGCTCACTCCAGGCGTGGATCAGAGCCTGAGGCCCAAGGAGCTGCGGGAATTCAAGCTCCTCGGGAGAAGGAACGTCTGAGGCTCATCTGGGAAGGCGCACTTTTGCATTGCCAAAGGGACGTGGTGCCGAACTGAACTGGCAGCTACGGAGAGAGAGAGAGAGGCTGCAGGGAAGGGACTTAATCGGATGTAACTTAGAGATAAAGCACATCCTGCAGCACTGGGTGACCCGTCGGCCTTTCAAGGGGAACTCCAGACAAGAAACAACCAGGGACAGCTAATCACCTCTCAACAAAGGATTCTCCCAGGCAGTAACAAGGCACACCAAAAAAAAAACCTTCCAGGCCATCAAATGCTAATCAAGGTGGGAGAGAGTGGCTTTCTAAGGACCAAGCACCGTCCACGTTTCTAGGGCGATTACACCAACACAGGGGAACTCCAGACAAGAAACAACCAGGGACAGCTAATCACCTCTCAGCAAAGGATTCTCCCAGGCAGTAACAAGCCACACCAAAAAAAAAAAACTTCCAGGCCATCAAATGCTAATCAAGGTGGGAGAGAGTGGCTTTCTAAGGACCAACCACCGTCCATGTTTCTAGGGCGATTACACCAACAGAGGGGAACTCCAGACAAGAAACTACCAGGGACAGCTAATCACCTCTCAACAAAGGATTCTCCCAGGCAGTAACAAGCCACACCAAAAAAAAAAAAAACTTCCAGGCCATCAAATGCTAATCAAGGTGGGAGAGAGTGGCTTTCTAAGGACCAACCACCGTCCACGTTTCTAGGGCGATTACACCAACACAGGGGAACTCCAGACAAGAAACTACCAGGGACAGCTAATCACCTCTCAACAAAGGATTCTCCCAGGCAGTAACAAGGCACACACAAAAAAAAACCTTCCAGGCCATCAAATGCTAATCAAGGTGGGAGAGAGTGGCTTTCTAAGGACCAAGCACCGTCCACGTTTCTAGGGCGATTACACCACTTTCGTTCCTGGGTTGGAAATGTCGCTTTCTCACTGGTTCTAGTATAAACACATGGAAAAGACTATTCAACTCCACAAACAACCAAGAGCTAGTTAACACCTCCCAAACAGAGGGTGCCTCCAGGCAACAACAGCCAAGCTGCCTCTGTGCAAACACCCTCCCTGATTGACTTTGCAAACTTCATGGCTACTCAGTGCTATTTAAGCTTGCTCATTTTAATATTCAACACTTGCTTCAAATAGACAAGGGTTCTTTCTCCCACCCTGAGCATTATTCCACAGAGGGTGCCTCCAGGCAACAACAGCCAGGCTATCTCGATGCAAACACCCTTCCTGATTGACTTTGCAAACTTGATAGCTACTCATTGCTATTCAAGCTTGCTCATTGCAACATTCACACTTGCTTCAAACAGGCAAAGGTTCTTTCTCTCGCCCTGGGCATCATTCCACAGAGGGTGCCTACAGGCAACAACAGCCAGGCTACCTCGATACAAACACCCTTCCTGATTGACTTTGCAAACTTGATGGCTTCTCATTGCTATTCAGGCTTGCTCATTGCAACATCCACACTTGCTTCAAACAGACAAGGTCTCTTTCTCCCACCCTGAACATTATTCCACAGAGGGTGCCTCCAGGCAACAACAGCCAGGCTACCTCTATGCAAACACCCTTCCTGATTGACTTGGCAAACTTGATGGCTACTCATTGCTATTCAAGCTTGCTCATTGCAACATTCACACTTGCTTCAAACAGACAAAGGTTCTTTCTCCCACCCTGGACATGATTCCACAGAGGGTGCCTCCACGTAACAACAGCCAAGCCACCTCTATGCAGATATCCTCATTGATTGACTTGCAAACTTCAGGAATACTCAGTGCTGTTCAAGCTTGCTCATTGCAACATTCACACTTGCTTCACACAGACAAGGGTTCTTTCTCCCACCCTGGACATGATTCCACAGAGGGTGCCTCCAGGCAACAACAGCCAGGCCACCTCTATGCAAACACCCTCCCTGATTGCCTTTGCAGCTTCATGGCTACTCAATGTTATTCAAGCTTGCTAATGGCAACACTCACACTTGCTTCAAACAGACAAGGGTTCTTCCTCCCATCCTGGACATTATTCCACAGGCATGTATCTACACTTCACTTGCTACCTCTATTCAGATACCCTCCCTGATTAACTTTGCAAACTTCATGGCTATATATGCTTTCACCTCGCAAAACTTGCAGGAATTTGTAGTCCAGGCATGGGCAACCTTCAGTCCTCCAGGTGTTTTGGACTTCAACTCCCATAATTCCTAACAGCCGGTAGTCCAAAACACCTGGAGGACCTAAGGTTGCCCATGCCTGGTGTAGCCCTAAGATCCACACATTTGCCAACTCTGGAAGCCCTTGGTTTGGTCGCTAACGGACTGGGATGGGGATTGTGGGAGTTGTAGTTGTCAGGGAAGGGCAAAGATCAGCTGCTCTTGTGGATCCATCTATGGGAGATGGCAGGTTGCATCAAGTCTGATTGGGAAGGGAACATGGGGAGCCCGGCCTTAGTATTTTGCACGATGGATCCATCCAAAGTCAGGTCTTTGCTTGCATGCACTGGAATTCCGAACTGTTTCTGAACGCGACGGACAATCAAGAAGCACGAGAAAGCCAAAGAGAACCTGTTTGAGCTGCATCCTTGACTTGGGATCAACGGAATGGTGTGATCTGCTGCCAGTTTGTTCCTATACACATTTACTTTTTTGAGTAGATACGAAGAGAATTGCGCTGGTGGCCTGGCTGTTGTTGCCTGGAGGCCATTTGTTGCACGTCGACTTGGGCACGAAATCCTACCAAACACTTCTCAGTGGAGATGCATACCAGCACTTTTAATTATGCAAAGCCCTGCTTGACTTGCCTCCCTAAGTGGTAAAACCCAGATATACGATCCTTCCAACTGCATGGTAGGAACCCCATTGTTGTGTCCACCATGCACCTCGACCAACCTGTGGTTTTGCATCTCTCCCAGTACACACAACACTCATTTTGGGTGGAGTTGCGTCTGGAAAACTGTTGTTACTACACTGTACACCTTTTCGTTGTGCTCTGAAAATAGCCTTGCGAGAATGGGTTTGGATTCATTTTGTCGAAAGGTATCTTTGATATTAAATTGACCGTTTCAAGGAAATCATTGTGTGGTGATGGAAGTGTATTGCGTTTAGTGCCAGAAAACAATCTGTCCTTCTATAGCAGTGTTTCTCAACCTGGGGGTCGCGGGGGGGGGGGGGGTGGTCAGAGGGGTCTCCAAAGACCATCAGAGGAAACAGTCTTTTCTGTTAGTCATGGGGATTCTGTATGGGAAGTCTGGCCCAATTCTATCCTTGGTGGGGTTCAGAATGCTCTTTGATTGTAGGTGAACTATAAATCCCAACAACTACAACTCCCAAATCTCAAGGTCTATTTTCCCCAAACTCCACCAGTGTTCACATTTGGACATATTCAGTATTCGTGCCAAGTTTGGTCCAGATCCATCATTGTTTGAGTCCACAGTGCTCTCTGGATGTAGGTGAACTACAACTCCAAAACTCTAGGTCAATGCCCACCAAACCCTTCCAGTATTTTTTGTTGGTCATGAGAGCTATGTGTGCCAAGTTTGATTCAATTCCATCATTGGTGGAGTTTGGAATGCTCTTTGTAGGTGAACTATAAATCCCAACAACTACAACTCCCAAATGTCAAGGTCTATTTTCCCCAAACTCTACCAGTGTTCACATTTGGACATATTGAGTATTCATGCCAAGTTTGGTCGAGATTCATCATTGTTTGAATCCACAGTGCTCTCTGGATGTAGGTGAACTACAACTCCAAAACTCAAGGTCAGTGCCCACCAAACCCAGTATTTTCTGTTGGTCATGGAAGTTCTGTGAGCAAAGTTTGGTTCAATTCTATCATTGCTAGGGTTCAGAATGCTCTTTGATTGTAGGTGAACTATAAATCCCAGCAACTACAACTCTCAAATGCCAAGGTCTTATTTTCCCCAAACTCTACCAGTGTTCACATTTGGACATATTGAGTATTCATGCCAAGTTTGGTCGAGATTCATCATTGTTTGAATCCACAGTGCTCTCTGGATGTAGGTGAACTACAACTCCAAAACTCAAGGTCAGTGCCCACCAAACCCATTATTTTCTGTTGGTCATGGAAGTTCTGTGAGCAAAGTTTGGTTCAATTCTATCATTGCTAGGGTTCAGAATGCTCTTTGATTGTAGGTGAACTATAAATCCCAGCAACTACAACTCTCAAATGCCAAGGTCTTATTTTCCCCAAACTCTACCAGTGTTCACATTTGGACATATTGAGTATTCATGCCAAGTTTGGTCGAGATTCATCATTGTTTGAATCCACAGTGCTCTCTGGATGTAGGTGAACTACAACTCCAAAACTCAAGGTCAGTGCCCACCAAACCCATTATTTTCTGGTGGTCATGGAAGTTCTGTGAGCAAAGTTTGGTTCAATTCTATCATTGCTAGGGTTCAGAATGCTCTTTGATTGTAGGTGAACTATAAATCCCAGCAACTACAACTCTCAAATGCCAAGGTCTTATTTTCCCCAAACTCTACCAGTGTTCACATTTGGACATATTGAGTATTCATGCCAAGTTTGGTCAAGATTCATCATTGTTTGAATCCACAGTGCTGAATTACAACTCCAAAACTCAAGGTCAGTGCCCACCAAACCCTTCCAGTATTTTCTGTTGGTCATGGAAGTTCTGTGTGCAAAGTTTGGTTCAATTCTATCATTGGTGAGGTTCAGAATGCTCTTTGGTTGTAGGTGAACTAGAAATCCCAGCAACTACAACTCCCAAATGCCAAGGTCTGATTCCCCCAAACTCCACCAGAATTTACATTTGGACAGATCCATCATTGTTTGAGTCCACAGTACTCTCTGGATGTAGGTGAACTACAACTCCAAAACTCAAGGTCAATGCCCACCAAACCCTTCCAGAATTTTCTGTTTACATTGGGGTTCTTTGTGGGAAGTTTGGCCCAATTCTATCCTTGGTGGGGTTCAGAATGCTCTTTGATTGTAGGTAAACTAGAAATCCCAGCAACTACAACTCCCAAACATCAAGGTCTATTTCCCCCAAACTCCACCAGTGTTCACATTTGGGCATATTGGGTATTCATGCCAAGTTTGGTCCAGATCCATCATTGTTTGAGTCCACAGTGCTCTTTGGATGGAGGTGAACTACAACTCCAAAACTCAAGGGCAATGCCCACCAAACCCTTCTAGGATTTTCTGTTGGCCATGGGAGTTCTGTGTGCCAAACCTGCGACCTTTCACTTAGCAAGTTTAGCAGCGCAGTGGTTTAACCCACTGCGCCACCAGAGCTCCCTCTTTCACATTTATTATTATTTGATACATAGCAAGATTAGTACACAGCAAACAAGATCCCTATGCTGGTTTTTGTGTTGGATCACACATCGGACCCTTCCCAAGTGTCTAGGACCGTGTGATGTATCGGTGAATAATGCATGCAGATCCAAGCTGGGGGTCGTAATTTTTTCAGCACTGATTGTTTTTAAGTGCAGGCCAAGGTCTTGAAGCACTGCACCCAGTGTGCTGATGACCACTGGGATCCCCTGACTGGCTTGTGCCAGAGTCTTTGCAGTTCGATCTTTAAATATTTATATCATGTAAGTTTACAGTTATTATTATTATTATTATCGTTGTTATTACTATTGTTTGAAACACAACAAGATGAGTCCATAGCAAACAAGATCACTCTGCTGCCTGTTGTATTGGATCACATGTCGGACACTTCCGAAGTGTCTAGGACTGAGTGATGTGCTGGTGAATAATGCATGCAGATCCCAGCAAGGTAGCCTTTTGCAGCTGAAAGATGGTAATTTTGTCTGTGCCTATTGTTTTTAAGTGCAGGCCAAGGTCTTTAGGAACTGCACCCAGTGTGCCGATCACTACTGTGACCCCCTTGACTGGCTTGTGCAGTTCGATCTTTAAATCCTCATATCATGTAAGCTTATTATTATTATTATTATTATTATTATTATTATTATTATTATTGGAAACACAACAATATGAGTCCACAGCAGACAAGATCCATGCTGGCTTTTGTATTGGATCACACGTCGGACCCATCCCAAGTGTCTAGGACCGCGTGATGTATCAGCGAATAATGAGCGCAGACCCAAGCAGGGCGGCCTTTTGCAGCTGACAGGTAGTAATTTTGTCAGCACTGATTGTTTTTAAGTGCAGGCCAAGGTCTTGAGGCACTGTGCCCAGTGTGCCAATCACCATTAAGACCCCCTTGACTGGCTTGTGCAGTTCGATCTTTAAATCCTCATATCATGTAAGCTTACAATTTATTATTATTATTATTATTATTATTAGCAGAGCACCTGATGAACCAGCCTGGACACAGCATATTATTTGAGAACACAGAAATGCTGGACCACTCCAACAACGCCATGTCAGACTACACAGAGAAGCCATTGAAATCCACAAGAAGTATGTGGACAATTTCAACAGAAAGGAGGAAACCATGAAAATGAACAAAATCTGGCTACCAGTATTAAAAAACTCTAAAATTACAACAGCAAAACAGCAGAGAGGAAACAACCAGGCACATCTTAACACCTCTCAACAAAACATTTTCCCAGGCTCAGCCAGGCCTTCAAATGCTAATCAAGGTGGTCAGCTGAAACATTCCCACCTAGCTCCAGCAGACAAGAGTCCTTTGTCCCACCCTGGTCATTCCACAGATATATAAACTCATTTTCCTATTTCCAACAGACCTCACTACCTCTGAGGATGCTTGCCATAGATGCAGGCGAAACTTCAGGAGAAAATGCCCTAAAACATGGCCATATAGCCCGAAGAAACCCACAAGAACCTATTATTATTAGTATTAGTATTAGTATTATTATTATTTGAAACACAACAAGATTAGTACACAGCAAACAAGATCACTCTACTGGTTGTTGTATTGGGTCACATGTTGGACACTTCCCAAGTGTATAGCACTCTGTGATGCATCGGTGAATAATGTATATTATTATTATTATTATTATTATTATTATTATTATTATGTTCATGACTTTCATACCAATAAGCAGCTCAATACGGGATCGAGAGTTTGGAAAGGTTTCTCTTTTGGACCCCAGTTCTCAGAATCTCAAAGAGAGCCACAAATAGTGTCGCACTACTATTATTTATTTTTGCTCTATAAGATCTGAGAAATTAGTAACTTTTTTCCTATTCCTTGATGCTGAGTGTGTGTGATGTGCCTTTGTGTTCCCCATCGACTTATGGCCATCCCATACATTTCACAGGACTTTCTTAGCAAGCGGTTCCTTCCTCCAAAATGAAGAGTCCTCGGCACCTGGTACGGATGGGTGGTCTCCCATCCAAGAAGGAATGATCTTGGGCGCTGCTTAGCGCAGTGGTTCTCAACCTTTTCAATGCGGTGACCCCTTAGTAGAGTCCCTCATATTGTGGTGACCCCCAGCCATAAAATTATTTTCGTTGCTACTTCATAACAGTCATTTTGCTCCTGTTATGAATTGTAATGTAAATATCCAATATGCAGGATGTATTTTCATTCACTGGACCACATTTGGCACAAATCAAAGGGCATTCTGAACTCCATCAACAATTGAATCAAACCAAACTTGGCACACAGAACTCCCATGACCAACAGAAAATACTGGAAAGGCATTGACCTTGAGTTTTGGAGTTGTAGTTCATAGAATCATAGAATCATAGAATCAAAGAGTTGGAAGAGACCTCCTGGGCCATCCAGTCCAACCCCATTCTGCCAAGAAGCAGGAATATTGCATTCAAATCACCCCTGACAGATGGCCATCCAGCCTCTGCTTAAAAGCTTCCAAAGAAGGAGCCTCCACCACACTCCGGGGCAGAGAGTTCCACTGCTGAACGGCTCTCACAGTCAGGAAGTTCTTCCTCATGTTCAGATGGAATCTCCTTTCTTGTAGTTTGAAGCCATTGTTTCACATCCTAGTCTCCAGGGAAGCAGAAAACAAGCTTGCTCCCTCCCCCCTGTGGCTTCCTCTCACATATTGATACATGGCTCTCATATCTCCTCTCATCCTTCTCTTCTCCAGGCTAAACATGCCCAGCTCCTTAAGCTGCTCCTCATAGGGCTTGTTCTCCAGACCCTTGATCATTTGAGTCGCCCTCCTCTGGACATATTCCAGCTTAGAGTCAATATCTCTCTTGAATTGTGGTGCCCAGAATTGTATTCTGGGCACCACAGAATATATTCCAGGTGTGGTCTAACCAAGGCAGATTAGAGCCTGGGGAGCATGACTTCCCTAGATCTAGACACTATGCTCCTCTTGATGCAGGCCAAAATCCCATTGGCTTTTTTTGCCGCCACATCACATTGTTGGCTCATGTTTAACTTGTTGTCCACGAGGACTCCTAGATCTTTTTCACACGTACTGCTCTCGAGCCAGGCATCATCGTCCCCCATTCTGTATCTGCCATTGCCTAAAATTTATTTATTTATGTATTTAGAACATTTCTATGCTGCCCTTCTCACCCCAAAGGGGACTCAGAACAGCTTACAAGGTATATATACATACAATATATTATACTATTAGTATAGCACAATATCGGTATTATATATTACTATATTGTACTTTACCATTATATTGTAATATTATTAGTAATATAAAATAAATAATTATAATATCGTATTATTAGTAGTATCATATTGTATTTCATTATAATATTTATTTATTTACAACATTTATATTCCACCCTTCTCACCCCTCGGAGCTTCCAAAGAAGGAGCCTCCACCACACTCCGGGGCAGAGAGTTCCACTGCTGAACGGCTCTCACAGTCAGGAAGTTCTTCCTAATGTTCAGATGGAATCTCCTCTCTTGTAGTTTGAAGCCATTGTTCCGCGTCCTAGTCTCCAAGGAAGCAGAAAACAAGCTTGCTCCCTCCTCCCTGTGGCTTCCTCTCACATATTTATACATGGCTATCATATCTCCTCTCAGCCTTCTCTTCTTCAGGCTAAACATGCCCAGTTCCCTAAGCCGCTCCTCATAGGGCTTGTTCTCCAGACCCTTGATCATTTTAGTCGCCCTCCTCTGGACACATTCCAGCTTGTCAATATCTCTCTTGAATTGTGGTGCCCAGAATTGGACACAGTATTCCAGATGTGGTCTAACCAAAGCAGAATAGAGGGGTAGCATGACTTCCCTAGATCTGGACACTATGCTCCTATTGATGCAGGCCAAAATCCCATTGGCTTTTTTTGCCGCCACATCACATTGTTGGCTCATGTTTAACTTGTTGTCCACGAGGACTCCAAGATCTTTTTCACACGTACTGCTCTCGAGCCAGGCATTGTCCCCCATTCATCTACATCTATTATTTATTTATTTATTTATTTGCTTTATTTCTATACGGTTTACATGGTACAATTATCAAACAGTGCAATTAAAACATAACAATGCAACAAACAGGATCAACAGCATCAATCCACAACAGTTAACAATCAACAAGACAGATCAACAAAACAGACATAACATACTTACTTACTTACTTACTTACTTAGGCGATCCCTCGTTGGACGAGTAAGATGGTCTTCCATTATGGATTTCCTTGTGGGTCCGTATGTGGCTGTGGAGCCCTATTCTTGATCTGCATCATCTCCCGCAGTGAGGGCATTGGTTTCCAGGTGGAAGGCGGTCCCGGTCGGGGTTGGCTTGACGCGCTTTCCTCCTGGCACGTTTCTCTCTTTCACCCTCCACTCGTGCCTCCTCAAATTCTGCAGCACTGCTGGTCACAGCTGACCTCCAGCTGGAGCGCTCAAGGGCCAGGGCCTCCCAGTTCTCAGTGTCTATGCCAGAGTTTTTAAGGTTGGCTTTGAGCCCATCTTTAAATCTCTTTTCCTGCCCACCAACATTCCGTTTTCCGTTCTTGAGTTCGGAGTAGAGCAACTGCTTTGGGAGACGGTGGTCAGGCATCTGGACAATGTGGCCGGCCCAGCGGAGTTGATGTTGGAGGACCATCGCTTCAATGCTGGTGGTCTTTGCTTCTTCCAGCACACTGACGTTTGTCCGCTTGTCTTCCCAGGAGATTTGCAGGATTTTCCGGAGGCAGCGCTGATGGAATCGTTCCAGGAGCAGCATGTGACGTCTGTAGACAGTCCACGTCTCACAGGCATAGAGCAGGGTTGGGAGGACAATAGCTTTATAGACAAGCACCTTGGTATCCCTACGGATGTCCCGGTCCTCAAACACTCTCTGCTTCATTCTGGAAAATGCTGCACTTGCAGAGCTCAGGCGGTGTTGTATTTCAGCGTTGATGTTGACTTTGGTGGAGAGGTGGCTGCCAAGGGAGCGGAAATGGTCTACATTTTCTAATGTTACGCCATTAAGCTGTATCTCTGGCATTGGAGAGGGATGAGCTGGCGACTGCTGGAACAGCACCTTGGTTTTCTCAATGTTCAGTGACAGGCCGAGCTTCTCATATGCTTCTGCGAAGGTGTTTAGAGTAACATAACATAACGCCTCAGTTGAAATCAGATCCGTTCTCATAATCCTTGTGCCATTCCTATGTTCCATGTTCCACTTTCCATCTAGAAAGCACTATGGACTCAAACAATGATGGATCTGGAGCAAACTTGGCACAAATGCTCCATATGCCCAGATGTGAACACTAGTGGAGTTTGGGGAAATTGGCTTTGACATTTGGGAGTTGTAGTTACTGGGATTTATAGTTCACCTACAATCAAAGAGCATTCTGAGCCCCACCGACGATAGAATTGGTCCAAATTTTCCACACAGAACCCCCATGACCAACAGAAAATACTATTTTCTGATGGTCTTTGGCGACCCCTCTGACACCCCCTCATGACCCCCCCCCCAGTGGTCCTGACCCCCAGTTTGAGAAACACTGGCTTAGTGTCTAAGATCAGGCCGCATCTGGTGCTGGGATCTTTTTGAGCATGTGTTGTGCCTGTTGCAGAATTCCCCCGCCCTTCCTCCAACTTCCGGGGGAAGGATTGCCACATGTACATTTGCAGGAAATGAAAGAGATTTGGGTGAAGATAGAGAGCCACAGGCAGATGCAGCCCAATGAATGAAGTTTCCCAAACTTGGGGAGGGGAAAGCAAAGCTGGGAAACCAAAAGAGGAATGTCCCCAAAGTGTGGCAGGAGATGGGGCCAATTTGGGGGAGTACCTTTCGTACCAAGAAGAGCCAATGGAGAGGCTGGGCGGTCCTTGTTGGAGAGGGACATTTAAGGACAGGAGAGGAGCATGTGCCTTGGAGGAGAAGGGCCTTCCTGTGCGCCATGGGGCCTCATCCAAGTGCAGCCCTCCCCATAATAATAATAATAATAATAATAATAATAATATTTATTTATTTACACTATTTCTATCCCACCCATATCAGCCCAAAGGTGACTCAGGGCGGCATACCAAGTTGGCACAATTCGATGCCTTTTTTTTTTTCCACACGAGAGCAGTACGTGTGAAAAAGATCTTGGAGTCCTCGTGGACAACAAGTTAAACATGAGCCAACAATGTGATGTGGCAGCAAAAAAAGCCAATGGTATTTTGGCCTGCATCAAGAGGAGCCTAGTGTCTAGATCCAGGGAAGTCATGCTCCCCATGCTCTATTCCCATTTGGTTAGACCACTTTACCTGGGATATTGTGTCCAATTCTGGGCACCACAATTCAAGAGAGATATTGACAAGCTGGAATGTGTCCAGAGGAGGGCGACTCAAATGATCAAGGGTCTGGAGAACAAGCCCTATGAGGAGCGGCTTAAGGAGCTGGGCATGTTTAGCCTGAAGAAGAGAAGGATGAGAGGAGACATGATAGCCATGTATAATAAATATGTGAGAGGAAGCCACAGGGAGGAGGAGGGAGCAAGCTTCCTTTCTGCTTCCTTGGAGATTAGGACGCAATGGAACAATGGCTTCAAACTACAAGAGAGGAGATTCCATCTGAACACGAGGAAGAACTTCCTGACTGTGAGAGCCGTTCAGCAGTGGAACTCTCTGCCCGGAGTGTGATGGAGGCTCCTTCTTTGGAGGCTTTTAAACAGAGGCTGGATGGCTATCTGTCAGGCGGGATTTGAATGCAGTGTTCCTGCTTCTTAGAATCATAGAATCCTAGAATCCTAGAGTTGGAAGAGACCTCCTGGGCCATCATCCAGTCCAACCCCATTCTGCCAAGAAGCAGGAATGTTGCATTCAAAGCACCCCTGACAGATGGCCATCCAGCCTCTGCTTAAAAGCTTGGCAGGGGGTTGGATTGGATGGCCCATGAGGTCTATTCCAACTCTTTGATTCTATGATTCTATGACTTCCAAGCTGGAATATATGACACATGATACGCCTCTGAAACATGGACTGTCTACAGACGTTACACTCAACTCCTGGAATGATCCCATCAGCATTGCCTCCCTCCTCCCTAGGCCTTCCCCTCACATATTTATATGTGGCCTTCATCCTGTCTCCTCTCAGCCTTTTCTTTTTCGGGCTAAACATGTGCAGCTCTTTGAGCCGCTCCTCATAGGGCTTCTGTGTGGAAAGGGCTGCAGATCTCCCATTTCCCGCAAGGCTCCTTGGCCAGGGAGGGAGGGAGACCTTCCCAGGGAGGAAGCTGCGTGTTCCTGGGATGCCAGTCTCCCGTGGGTGGGGAGGGGGATGCTGGGGGGCTGCTTCAGAGCTTCCTTTGCAGTCCTCTCTTGGGTCCCTCCTTCCTTCCGCCGGGGAGCCAATCCGAGTCGAGGGAAGCGTCTGTGCGTCAAAGGCTGGGCAGGTATAAAAACCGGCCATTTCAGCGCCTCGGTCTCAGTGAGCCGGCAGCAGCCTCTTCCTTCCTTCCTTCCCTTTTCCTCTTCTTTGCTGCCCGCTTCCTTGCCGTCGAGGGGTGTCTCTTCCTGTTCCTCTTCCTGCTTCCTCTGCTTCCTCGCTCACCATGACTGACCAAGCCATCTCCTTCCTCAAGGACTTCTTAGCCGGCGGCGTGGCGGCTGCCATCTCCAAGACGGCCGTGGCGCCCATCGAGAGGGTCAAGCTCCTGCTCCAGGTCAGCCTTCGCCCTCCCCTCCTTCCCTCCCTCCCCAAGGAAAGGCGCCCCTTCCCCACCCCGAGGCTTGGAGGCACCCAGGGGGTCCCCATCCCAAGGGAGAGGGTCTTCTTTGCGGGTGTTGGGTTGGCTTGGGCGCATTCCGCGCGTAAAAGGCGCATCCCTTTTGTTTGCGGCGTGGGGCGGCCAAGAAGGCCTGGCTTTTCCCTCGTAAAGGTCGCCCCAAGGTCGCCCCAAGGAGATGCTCCTCTTGCCTCAGAAGTAAGGCCTCAAAGCCCAAGATTCTCCTCTTGTCTCAGAAGTAAGGCCTCAAAGCCCAAGGAGATGCTCCCCTTGTCTCAGAAGTAAGGCCTCAAAGCCCAAGGAGATGCTCCTCTTGGCTCAGAAGTAAGGCCCCAAAGCCCAAGGAGATGCTCCTCTTGGCTCAGAAGTAAGGCCTCAAAGCCCAAGATTCTCCCCTTGTCTCAGAAGTAAGGCCTCAAAGCCCAAGGAGACGCTCCCCTTGTCTCAGAAGTAAGGCCCCAAAGCCCAAGGAGATGCTCCCCTTGGCTCAGAAGTAAGGCCTCAAAGCCCAAGGAGATGCTCCCCTTGGCTCAGAAGTAAGGCCTCAAAGCCCAAGGAGATGCTCCCCTTGTCTCAGAAGTAAGGCCTCAAAGCCCAAGGAGATGCTCCCCTTGTCTCAGAAGCAAGGCCCCAAAGCCCAAGGAGATGCTCCTCTTGGCTCAGAAGTAAGGCCCCAAAGCCCAAGGAGATGCTCCCCTTGTCTCAGAAGTAAGGCCTCAAAGCCCAAGGAGATGCTCCCCTTGTCTCAGAAGTAAGGCCCCAAAGCCCAAGGAGATGCTCCCCTTGTCTCAGAAGTAAGGCCTCAAAGCCCAAGGAGATGCTCCCCTTGTCTCAGAAGTAAGGCCCCAAAGCCCAAGGAGATGCTCCCCTTGTCTCAGAAGGCGCCCTTCTTTTGCTTCTCCTTCTGGTGCTTCTTTGGAAAGCCCAGGCTTGGTGGCTTCAATCCATGTCTCGGATGAGTTTGGAGGAAGGAGAAGGTCTGGACGCCTTTGCCGTGGGCCTGGTGCCACTTGGCAGCACGCTTCCCCCTCCTCTCCAAAGAAATTTGGGATTTTGGGGGGGCCTCGGCTTGAATTTGGTGGAGCTCCAAGGGGTTCTTTTGCTTTTATGTCTGGTGGGCATTTTGTCCCGTCTGTAAGTTGTCCCGAGTCCCTTTGGAAAGATAGTGTCAGGGGAGAAGAACCAAGTTGTTGTTCCTGAATCCCAGGATTTGGCCCTTTTTGGAGACTCCTCATCCAATGACCTTGGGTGGGGGGAGGAAGAATGGCGGCCAAAGCCGTGCCCTTGGCAAGGCCGTGGCTTGCGGATCAGGCTGGGCCGGAGAAAGAGGACGGGACAGGTCGCTCTCCAGGAAAGAGCCCTCAAGTTGGCAAGATTGGGGAAAAAAATGGAGTTTGGGATGGTTGCTTTTTTGGATTAGAACTCCCAAAATCCCTCTGAGGAGTTGCCAGGCTGAGGTTGGCTCTGAAGCAATGGTTACGATTCAGCATTTGAGCCACTTTGAGTCTCAAATGGGATATAAATTATTATTATTATTATTATTATTATTTATATCCCGCTTTTCTCTGCACAAGGAGACTCATAGCACGGCTCAAATTATTAATAGTCATAATCATAATAATTTTACATACTATTATTATAAAATGAATTATTATTTTATATACTATTATTATAATAAGTTATTATTCCTAACTTCCTCATTGATATCCTGCCTTGCTCACCATCAGAAGACTCATAGCAGCTCAAATTATTAGTAGTTATAATAATAATAATTTTACATACTATTATTATTATAAATTGAATTATTATTTTATATTATTATTATTATACGTTATTATTATTCCTAACTTCCTCATTGATATCCTGCCTTGCTCACCATCAGGAGACTCATAGCGGCAGAAATTATTAATAGTCAGCATAATAATTTTATATACTATTATTATTATAAATTGAATTATTATTTTATATATTATTATTATTATACGTTATTATTATTCCTAACTTCCTCATTGATATCCTGCCTTGCTCATGATCAGGAGACTCATAGCGGCAGAAATTATTAATAGTTATAATTATTATTTTATATACTATTATTATAAATTGAATTATTATTTTACATACTATTATTATTATACGTTATTATTCTTAACTTCCTCATTGATATCCTGCCTTGCTCACCATCAGGAGACTCATAGCGGCTCAAATTATTAATAGTCATAATAATAATAATTTTATATACTATTATTATAAATTGAATTATTATTTTATATTATTATTATTATTATTATTATGTTATTATTATTCCTAACTTCCTCATTGATATCCTGCCTTGCTCAAGGCAGCTCACAATCTCACCATGACACTTATTAATAGTTATTATTATTATTATAAATAATTTTTATTTTATATACTATTATTATTATAACGAATTATTATTTTACATACTATTATTATTATTATACGTTATTATTATTCCTAACTTCCTCATTGATATCCTGCCTTGCTCAAGGCAGTTCACAATCTCACAATCTCACAATGACAATTATTAATCGTTATTATTATTATTATTATAAATAATTTTTATTTTATATACTATTACTATAAATTGAATTATTATTTTACATACTATTATTATTATAATAAGTTATTATTCCTAATTTCCTCATTGATATCCTGCCTTGCTCAAGGCAGCTCACAATCTCACAATGACAATTATTAATCGTTATTATTATTATTATAAATAATTTTTATATACTATTATTATAAATTGAATTATTATTTTACATGCTATTATTATCATAATACGTTATTATTATTCCTAATTTCCTCATTGATATCCGGCCTTGCCTAAGGCAGTTCACAATCTCACCATGACAATTATTGATCATTATTATTATTATTATAAATATTTTTTATTTTATATACAATTATTATAAATTAAGTTATTATTATTCCTAACTTCCTTATTCATATCCTGCCTTGCTCTCCATCAGGAATTGAGGTAGCTAGCGACCTCACTGTGACGATTGTTAATAGTTATTATTATTATTATTATAAACAATTATATTTTATATACTATTATTATTATAAATGAAGTTATTATTCCTAACTTTATTTATATCCGGCCTTGCTCGCCATCGGGATTCAAGGCAGCTAACAACCTCACAATGACAATTATTAACATATATTATTATAAATAATTATTATTTTATATACTATTACTATAATAATAAAGTTATTATATATACTAATTGAGTTGATATTATTCCTAACTGCCTTATTGATATCTTGCATTGCTCCCCATTGGGACTTGAGATGGCTAATGACCTCACCATGACAATTATTATTAGTTATTACTATTAGAAATAATTATATTTTATATAATACTATTATAATAATAAAGTTATTATCATTCCTAACTTTATTTATATCCGGCCTTGTTCCCCATCGGGACTCAAGGCAGTTAACAACTTTACAATGCCAATTATTAACTTGTATTATTAATAATTATTATTTTATATACTATTACTATAATAAATAAAGTTATTATATATACTATTATTATTATAAATTAAGTTATTATTATTCCTAACTTCATTTATATCCGGCTTTGCTCCCCATTGGGACTCAAGGCAACTAACAATCTCACCATAACAATTATTAATAGTTATTATTATTATTATTATACATTATTATTTTCTATACTATTATTATTATTATTATTGTTCTAAATTAAGTTATTATCATTCCTAACTTCATTTATATCCGGCCTTGCTCCCCATTGGGACTCAAGGCAGCTAACAACCTCACCATGACAATTATTAATAGTTATTATTATTATACATTATTATTTTCTATACTATTATTATTATTGTTCTAAATTAAGTTATTATTATTCCTAATTCATTTATATCCGGCTTTGCTCCCCATTGGGACTCAAGGCAGCTAACAACCTCACCATGACAATTATTGATCGTTAGTATTATTCTACATTATTATTTTCTATACTATTATTATTATTGTTCTAAATTAAGTGATTATTATTCCTAATTTCCTTTATATCCGGCTTTGCTCCCCATTGGGACTCAAGGCAGCTAACGACCTCACCATAACAATTATTAATAGTTATTATTATTATTATACATTATTATTTTCTATACTATTATTATTATTATTGTTCTAAATTAAGTTATTATTATTCCTAATTTCCTTTATATCTGGCCTCGCTCCCCATTGGGTCTCAAGGCAGCTAACGACCTCACCATAACAATTATTAATAGTTAGTATTATTCTACATTATTATTTTCTATACTATTATTATTGTTCTAAATTAAGTGATTATTATTCCTAATTTTTATATCTGGCCTTGCTTCCCATTGGGATTCAAGGCGTCTAACGACCTCACCATGACAATTCAAAACAAAACAAATACAAACAAAATTGAATATTAGTGGATAAATATCTGTCTTTCTGGGGAAGGAGTTCCAAAGTTTGGGAATTTTGGGGAAAGACCCTCAACCATGTTCGGAGAGGTTCACAGGGAGAGAAACAGCCCTTCGAATAAGCCATTATACTATAGGTCACAACCGGCCTTTTGAATGGGCTTCCTAGCCCTGTGTTCTCATTGCTAAGAAGGTCTCAAGATCCGAGCTGACTTGAATACAGGGAATCACGCAGCCCTTTGTTGAACTGCAAGGCCCAGCCAGCTTCTGACAGAAAGGAATACTGAATCTGGAAGGCCGCATGGCTTCCGTCCCATTGTCTGGCAAGGAGGGGAGGGTAGACAATAGATCCGGATGCAAACCAGACTTTTGAGACTATCACAGCATTGGATGTACCAGGCATGGGTAAATTTTGGCCCTCCAGGTGGAAGGAAGGGGCTTGAAGGTGTTAGGAATTGTGGGAGTTGGAGTCCAAAACACCAGGAGGTCCCAAGTTAGGAATGGTGGGTGTTGGAGTTCAAAATACAAGTTAGGAACTGTGGGAGTTGGAATTCAAAACACCTGGAAGCCCCAAGTAAGGATTTGTGGGAGTTGGAGTCCAAAACACATGCACAGCCCAAGTTAGGAATAGTGGGAGTTGGAGTCAAAAAACACCCGGAGGTCCCATGTTAGGAATGGTGGGAGTTGGAGTTGAAAAGCACCCGGAGGGCCCAAGCTAGGAATGGTGGGAGTTGGAGTCCAAAATACATGCACGGCCCAAGTTAGGAATGGTGGGAGTTGGAGTCAAAAAACACCTGGAGGGCCCAAGTTAGGAATGGTGGGAGTTGGAGTCAAAAAACCCCAGGAGTTCCCAAGTTAGGAATGGTGGGAGTTGGAGTCCGAAACACCCAGAGGGCCCAAATTAGGAATGGTGGGAGTTGGAGTCAAAAAACACCTGGAGGGCCCAAGTTAGGAATGGTGGGAGTTGGAGTCAAAAAACACCTGGAGGGCCCAAGTTAGGAATGGTGGGAGTTGGAGTCAAAAAACACCTGGAGGGCCCAAGTTAGGAATGGTGGGAGTTGGAGTCAAAAAACCCCAGGAGTTCCCAAGTTAGGAATGGTGGGAGTTGGAGTCCGAAACACCCAGAGGGCCCAAGTTAGGAATGGTGGGAGTTGGAGTCAAAAAACACCTGGAGGGCCCAAGTTAGGAATGGTGGGAGTTGGAGTCAAAAAACACCTGGAGGGCCCAAGTTAGGAATGGTGGGAGTTGGAGTCAAAAAACACCTGGAGGGCCCAAGTTAGGAATGGTGGGAGTTGGAGTCCGAAACACCCGGAGGTCCCAAGTTAGGAATGGTGGGAGTTGGAGTCCAAAACACCCGGAGGTCCCAAGTTAGGAATGGTGGGAGTTGGAGTCAAAAACACCCGGAGGTCCCAAGTTAGGAATGGTGGGAGTTGGAGTCCAAAACACCCGAAGGGCCGAAGTTAAGAATGGTGGGAGTTGGAGTCCAAAACATATGCACGACCCAAGTTAGGAATTGTGGGAGTTAGAGTCAAAAAACACCTGGAGGGCCCAAGTTAGGAATGGGAGTTGGAGTCCAAAACACCCGGAGGACCCAAGTTACGAATGGTGGGTTGGAGTCCAAAACATATGCACGGCCCAAGTTAGGAATTGTGGGAGTTGAAGTCCGAAACACCCGGAGGTCCCAAGTTAGGAATTGTGGGAGTTGGAGTCCAAAACACCAGGAGGTCCCAAGTTAGGAATGGTGGGAATTGGAGTCCAAAACACCTGGAGGGAAGGCCAAAATTTGCCCGTGCCTGGGCTATACTGTCTGGGACGCTGGGAGCTGTAGTCCCTGAACCTGGGCTGTATCCAATCCCTGATCCGAACACAATCTCTTTGGAGAGAGGTCACCTTGCAGGGAAGCTGTTCTCGCCGGTCAGATGACAAGCGTTGCCTGGCTTTGGTCCAGAAAGCCGCCTGCAAAGGAGACAGGCTTGCAACACATTTTTGCAGCATTTTTTAAGGTGCATTTTATTGTTTAAATCCCTGTAAATCTTGACCCAAAAATCATTGCCTTTCGAGCAGGAAAGTAACAGTTTCCCCTCAAATGGGAAGCAAGACTTCCCAGGACAAAGCCTTGCTTCCCAATGGAGCGGGACTTTCGTTGTGAAAGCTAGGCCTCTCTCTCCTCGCCTAGGCCAAGGACTCCAGAAAAGTCTGCGAAGAGCAAGGGGAGGGAACTCGAGTTTCCTTCCGGTAGAGGCAGGAAGAAGAAAGGAAGGAGCGGAAACCTCTTCCTCGTGGTCTAGGCCTCAAAGCGTGACTTCATAGATTTTGCTGTGATTTGATTGGGATTGCTTTCTCTGGATGGAGGGATCCCTATCTATCTGGATTATTATATAACTAGTTACTTACCCATTTGGATTATTATGTAATTAGTTACTAGATGGATACTTATATCTTTGTATAGAACTAGTTACTTCATGGATACTTATCTATTTGTATGATTATAGAACTAGTTACTTATCTATTTGAATGATTATATAATTAGTTACTAGATGGATACGTATATATTTATATTATTATACAACTATGTCATGGATACTTATCTATTTGGATTATTATAGAACTAGTTACTTATATATTTGTATTATTATATAATTAGTTACTTCAGGGATACTTATCTGTTTGGATTATTATAGAACTAGTTACTTATATATTTGTATTATTATATAATTAGTTACTTCAGGGATACTTATCTGTTTGGATTATTATAGAACTAGTTACTTATATATTTGTATTACTATAGAATTAGTTACTTCAGGGATACTTATCTGTTTGGATTATTATAGAACTAGTTACTTATATATTTGTATTATTATATAATTAGTTACTTCAGGGATACTTATCTGTTTGGATTATTATAGAACTAGTTACTTATATATTTGTATTATTATATAATTAGTTACTTCAGGGATACTTATCTGTTTGGATTATTATAGAACTAGTTACTTATATATTTGGATTATATAATTAGTTACTTCGGGGATACTTACCTATTTGGATTATTCTATAATTAGTTACTAGATTGATACTTATATATTTGTATGATTATAGAACTAGTTATTTATCTATTTGGATTATTCTATAATTAGTTCATGGATATTTATCTATTTTTATTACATAATTAGTTACTTCATGGATACTTATTTATTTGTTTTATTATAGAACTAGTTACTTATATATTTGTATTATTATATATTTAGTTACCACATGGATGCTCATCTATTGGCATTATTATATAACTAGCTACTTCATGGATACTTATCTGTATTATTATGTAACTAGTTACTAGATGGATACTTGTATATTTCTATTATTTAACTAGTTACTGGATGGATACTTATCTATTTGTATTATTATATAAATAGTTACTGGATGGATACTTGTATATATATTTGTATTATTATTTAAATAGTTACATGTAGTTATTATCTCCAAACAGTTTACAGATTGTTCACTATGTAGCACGGTTTCTGTTCCTGGGTTCTCAATGTCGTTTCCTAATTGGTTCTATCATAAATCATGGAGAAAGTTGATTAAACTGCAAAGGCCTTGTTTTTAAGGAGCATCCTGCCATAGCATATTTTGCACTAGTTGTTCAATGAATATCTCATTGAGTCTCAACCAATTCAACCTAAGTTTGCAAAAACAAAGTTTCTGGAGGAGAACCACTACTTTCAAAGTCAGGACTGCACAATTAAACAGCAAATAACACTTTCAAACCAGGAACAGAACATTTTTCAAATTTTGTCCCATAGTGTAATTCCCTGTCCCCAGGCTTAGAATTCATAGAATCATAGAATCCAAGAGTTGGAAGAGACCTCCTGGGCCATCCAGTCCAACCCCATTCTGCCAAGAAGCAGGAATATTGCATTCAAATCACCCCTGACAGATGGCCATCCAGCCTCTGCTTAAAAGCTTCCAAAGAAGGAGCCTCCACCACACTCCGGGGCAGAGAGTTCCACTGCTGAACGGCTCTCACAGTCAGGAAGTTCTTCCTCGTGTTCAGATGGAATCTCCTCTCTTGTAGTTTGAAGCCATTATTTCGCGTCCTAGTCTCCAAGGAAGCAGAAAACAAGCTTGCTCCCTCCTCCCCCCTGTGGCTTCCTCTCACATATTTATACATGGCCTTCATATCTCCTCTCAGCCTTCTCTTCTTCAGGCTAAACATGCCCAGTTCCCTAAGCCGCTCCTCATAGGGCTTGTTCTCCAGACCCTTGATCATTTGAGTCGCCCTCCTCTGGACACATTCCAGCTTGTCAATCTCTCTCTTGAATTGTGGTGCCCAGAATTGGACACAATATTCCAGATGTGGTCTAACCAAAGCAGAATAGAGGGGTAGCATTACTTCCTTAGATCTAGACACTATGCTCCTAGAGCATAAGAGAAGACACACAAGGAAAAGGGAAGGGCAGTAGTGGCGGGGATTACATCCAGCCGGTCTGCCCCTCCCTCTTAGAGGTCAGGGCAGTGGCAGCAGGGATGAATGGGCTTTCATTTGCTTCTAGGCTTCGTCATAGTGGAACTGTGCCTCTTCTTTTGGTCCAAGGTTAGGGCAGTGGCAGTTGGGATGAAGGGAGGGTCTCTCATTAGCTTCTAGGCCTCTTCTCTTTTTCCAAAGTCAGGGCAGGTGCAGTTGGAATGGATGAAGGTTCTTCCATCTGTTTCTGGGTCTAAGCACAAGAGAATTGTGTCCGTCTCTTCTATTTTCCCTCCAATGTCAGGGCAGTGGCAGTTGGGGTGAAGAGAAGGCTTTTATTTCTTTCAGGACTTTAGAGTCCTCTCTTCCTCCAATGTCAGGGCAGTGGCAGTTGGGGTGGAGAGAAGGCCTCTCATGTCTTTCTGGACTTGGACTCTTCTTCATTCCTTTCAGTGTCAGGGCAGTGGCAGTTGGGGTGGAGAGAAGGCTTTCATTTTCCTGGACTTAGACTCTTCTTTCCCTACAAGGTCAGGACAGTGGCAGTTGGGGTGGAGAGAAGGCCTCTCATATCTTTCTGAACTTGGGACTCTTCTTCTCTTCCTCCAGTGTCAAGGCAGTGGCAGTTGGGGTGGAGAGAAGGCTTTCATTTTTCTGGACTTGGACTCTTCTTCTTTCCATTCAAGGTCAGGACAGTGGCAGTTGGGGTGGAGAGAAGGCTTTCATTTTCCTGGACTTAGACTCTTCTTTCCCTACAAGGTCAGGACAGTGGCAGTTGGGGTGGAGAGAAGGCCTCTCATATCTTTCTGAACTTGGGATTCTTCTTCTCTTCCTCCAGTGTCAAGGCAGTGGCAGTTGGGGTGGAGAGAAGGCTTTCATTTTTCTGGACTTAGACTCTTCTTCTTTCCATTCAAGGTCAGGACAGTGGCAGTTGGGGTGGAGAGAAGGCCTCTCGTATCTTTCTGAACTTGGACTCTTCTTCTCTTCCTCCAGTGTCAGGGCAGTGGCAGTTGGGGTGGAGAGAAGGCTTTCATTTTTCTGGACTTAGACTCTTCTTCTTTCCATTCAAGATCAGGGCAGTGGCAGTTGGGGTGGAGAGAAGACCTCTTGTATCTTTCTGAACTTGGACTCTTCTTCACTCCCTCCAATGTCAGGGCAGTGGCAGTTGGGATGGATAAAAGGCTTTTATTTCTTTCAGGACTTTAGATTTTTCTCTTCCTCCAGTGTCAGGGCAGTGGCAGTTGGGGTGGAGAGAAGGCTTTCATTTTCCTGGACTTAGACTCTTCTTCTTTCCATTCAAGATCAGGGCAGTGGCAGTTGCAGTTGGAGTGGAAGAAGGCCTCTCCTATCTTTCTGGACTTGGACTCTTCTTCATTCCCTTCAATGTCAGGGCAGTGGCAGTTGGGGTGGAGAGAAGGCTTGCATTTTCCTGGACGTAGACTCTTCTTCTTTCCCTCCAAGGTCAGGACAATGGCAGTTTGGGGTAGAGAGAAGGCTTTCATTTTCATAGACTTAGACTCCTCTTCTTTCCCTCCAATGTCAGGGCAGTGGCAGTTGAGGTGAAGAGAATGCTTTCGTGTCTTTCTGAACGTGGACTCTTTTCTCCTTCCAAGATCAGGGCAGTGGCAGTTGGGATGGAGAAAAGGCTTTTATTTCTTTCAGGACTTTAGATTCTTCTCTTCCTCCAATGTCAGGGCAGTGGCAGTTGGGGTGGAGAGAAGGCTTTCATTTTCCTGGACTTAGACTCTTCTCCTTTCCCTTCAAGGTCAGGGCAGTTGCAGTTGGAGTGGAGAGAAGGCCTCTCCTGTCTTTCTGGACTTGGACTCTTCTTCATTCCCTTCAGTGTCAGGGCAGTGGCAGTTTGGGTGGAGAGAAGGCTTTCATTTTAATGGACATAGACTCCTTTTCTTTCCCTCCAATGTCAGGGCAGTGGCAGTTGAGGTGAAGAGAAGGCTTTCATATCTTTCTGAATGTGGACTCTTCTCTCCTTCCAAGATCAGGGCAGTGGCAGTTGGGATGGAGAGAAGGCTTTCATTTTTCTGAACTTGGACTCTTTTTCACTCCCTCCAATGTCAGGGCAGTGGCAGTTGGGATGGATAAAAGGCTTTTATTTCTTTCAGGACTTTAGATTTTTCTCTTCCTCCAGTGTCAGGGCAGTGGCAGTTGGGGTGGAGAGAAGGCTTTCATATTTCTGGACTTACTCTTCTTCATTCCCTTCAGTGTCAGGGCAGTGGCAGTTTGGGTGGAGAGAAGGCTTTCATTTTCATGGACATAGACTCCTCTTCTTTCCCTCCAATGTCAGGGCAGTGGCAGTTGGGATGGAGAAAAGCTTTCATTTCTTTCTGGGCTCGATCTCTTCTCTCCCTCCAAGGTCAGGGCAGTGGCAGTTTGGGTGGAAGGAGAGGCTTTCCTTTAGTACATATATTCCCAGCCACCATCACCAGAATTCCATAGTTAGCATGTAGTTTTGCTGCCTCGTGTAAACCCATGCTGAACTCTGCATCCCAACGTAACGGCGCCTCTTCTCGTTCGGGCAGGTCCAGCACGCCAGCCTGCAGATCACGGCTGAGAAGCAGTACAAGGGCATCATCGACTGCGTGGTGCGGATCCCCAAGGAGCAGGGCTTCCTCTCCTTCTGGCGTGGCAACCTGGCCAACGTCATCCGGTACTTCCCCACCCAGGCCCTCAACTTTGCCTTCAAGGACAAATACAAGCAGATCTTCCTGGGCGGCGTTGACAAGCGGACCCAGTTCTGGCGCTACTTCGCCGGCAACTTGGCGTCCGGAGGGGCCGCCGGGGCCACCTCCCTCTGCTTCGTCTACCCGCTTGATTTTGCCCGAACGCGCCTGGCGGCCGACGTGGGCAAAGCCGGAATGGAGCGGGAGTTCAATGGCTTGGGCGACTGCCTGGTCAAGATCTTCCGGTCAGACGGCCTGCGGGGTCTCTACCAGGGCTTCAACGTCTCCGTCCAGGGCATCATCATCTACAGAGCGGCTTACTTCGGCATCTACGATACTGCGAAAGGTAAGAACGTTCTGTCAGGTGTAGCATCCGCGTTTCCATGTTCTGGGTTCCAAAGTCCCGTGCATGCATGACTCTTTGTCCCGATTCCGTTTGCAGGAATGCTTCCCGACCCAAAGAACACCCACATTTTGATCAGCTGGATGATTGCGCAGACAGTGACGGCCGTCGCTGGTCTGACCTCTTACCCCTTTGATACGGTGCGGCGGCGCATGATGATGCAGTCTGGGCGCAAAGGTGGTATGTATCTCGTAGGCTTGGGTAACTACGGAAAAAAAATGGTTCTAAACTCGTTTCGTTTTTAGGGGGGCCCTTGCGTTTCGTTTTTTCAAAGAATTCCGAAATTTTCCTTTAGAAAAGTTTGAAATATACGAAATTTTGTATAATTACGAATCGATTCGTTAATGGCGGACGCGATTGCGCAATATGCTAAAAAACCCTCCAAATGGGAGAGGGGGAACTTCTGAAGCTTCCCTCTCCCTCTGTTGTTGACTGTTGGTGTGAGAAAACACACAACTATAAAACTTGCACCAGACATGCGAAAATAATTACGAAACAATTACGAAACAATACGAAATAAATTGGAAACATTGTTTCGATTTTAAATTACTCCTCACAGTAGTCCTGCATGGCTCAATATTGGATCGTAAGCTAATTTAAATACGAATTAATAACGAATTACGAAATTAACGAACGAAACCGCCCAAGCCTAGTATCTCGCACTCCAAAATGTGCTCCTAATGTCCCCATTAGCACATCCTTTCCCTTGTTTCCAACACCCATGGAGTCACATCCATATAAGTTCCATCCCTTGGTCCAGAATGACAATTCCATCATCCTTCTGGGGGAGAGTTATCATCCAAGGAACTTGACTATCCTTGGTGTGGAATGGGCTTGCCATGAATTTGGGAGCCATTGAATCAGACGAGAATGGACTCATCTGGCTCTACATAGAACCATAGAATCAAAGAGTTGGAAGAGACCTCGTGGGCCATCCAGTCCAACCCCATTCTGCCAAGAAGCAGGAATATGGCATTCAAATCACCCCTGACAGATGGCCATCCAGCCTCTGTTTAAAAGCTTCCAAAGAAGGAGCCTCCACCACACTCCGGGGCAGAGAGTTCCACTGCTGAACGGCTCTCACAGTCAGGAAGTTCTTCCTCATGTTCAGGTGGAATCTCCTTTTTTGTAGTTTGAAGTTCCATTGCGTCCTAGTCTCCAAGGAAGCAGAAAACAAGCTTGCTCCCTCCTCCTCCCTGTGGCTTCCTCTCACATATTGATACATGGCTATCATATCTCCTCTCAGCCTTCTCTTCTTCAGGCTAAACATGCCCAGCTCTTTAAGCCGCTCCTCATAGGGCTTGTTCTCCAGACCCTGGATCATTTTAGCCGGCCTCCTCTGGATACATTCCAGCTTGTCAATATCTCTCTTGAATTGTGGTGCCCAGAATTGGACACAATATTCCAGGTGTGGTCTAAGCAAGGCGGAATAGAGTATGGGCAGCATGACTTCCCTGGATCTAGACACTAGGCTCCTATTGATGCAGGCCAAAATCCCATTGCCTTTTTTTGCTGCCACAACAGATTCTTGGCTCATGTTTAACTTGTTATCCACGAGGACTCAAAGATCTTTTTCATTCATCAATTCAAGGGAATGTGGAGGTCATTTAGTCCAACCCTGTGCAAAGTCTACAATGGGGATGCAATTACAATATCACCAACACAATAACCTTTGAGCTCCTGTTCAGATACCTCCAGCAAAGGGAAACTATCACTTTCCATGGCAGCCTGTGCTACTGTTTATCTGTTGCATCTCATCCTGCCTTTTGGGTCAAGAGAGAGCAGCATTCCTGTTACGCATGCAACCATTTTTTCAGATCCCGAGTTGAATTCAAGTTCAGTTCTGTTGTCTCCAAAGCAGGGCACATCTTGTACTAAGAGCATTCTGGCTGCAGCTAAGCCTGCCATGGAGACCCCGCATGTGAGGATTACTATTGGCATAAAGAACTTGGAAAATAATCAGGGATGGTGCCAGTTTGAGTATTTGGAGTGTTTCATATTTCCCAACCTTTTTTTTTGCTGTGCAATGTGTGCCAAAGTCTATGGAGAGGAAGCTCTTTTGCTGCAGGACAGGAGACTTATGTGTGTGCTTCTGTGTCATGAAGGGAAGGATGGCCTCAATCAGGGCTGGACCAAGGCCAACCTGGGAGGCATTGGCCGCTGGCCCACAGGGCTTCTCCAGGAAAGAAAGAAGGCTTAGCTAATAGCACAAATCCCCGGGCCATTTGGCAGGGAAATGCCCAGTCCCTTGTATCAGAAAACCCGAGAAATACTGGGCAAAATCATCCCTCATTTGGTGATCTTTCCAGTGCAATAGAGTGGGCACTTGCTTCTGTGGATGCTGAAGTCTCCACACACACAAACACATATATAATCTATATAAATAAAAATGTAATGTTCGTTTGTGGGATTAATATAACTCAAAAACAATACACCTTTCAGGCCAACAAGTGACCATCACTCATAAAAACACTGTAAAACACAACAAAAGGGACTTAAAATGCCCAAAAAACACCAAAATACATTACAACACATACATAAAACCACATATACACACAAATATACACACAAATATGCGCATATATACACACACAAAACACATATACAGAGACCGGGCCACAGCAACACGTGGCAGGGGATGGCTTGTACAAATATATTATATACACGCACACATATACGCATATATATACACACAAAACACATATACACAGACTGGGGCACAGCAACACGTGGCAGGGGATGGCTTGTACAAATATACACGCACACATATACGCATATATATACACACAAAACACATATACACAGACTGGGCCACAGCAACACGTGGCAGGGGATGGCTTGTACAAATATACACGCACACATATATGCATATATATACACACACAAAACACATATACAGAGACTGGGGCACAGCAACACGTGGCAGGGGATGGCTTGTACAAATATACACGCACACATATATGCATATATATACACACACAAAACACATACACAGACTGGGCTACAGCAACACGTGGCAGGGGATGGCTTGTACAAATATATTATATACACGCACACATATACGCATATATATACACACAAAACACATATACACAGACTGGGCCACAGCAACACGTGGCAGGGGTTAGTTAGTGTGTGTGTGTTTGTGGGATTCACATAACTCAAAAACCACTGGACGAATTGACATCAAATTTGGACACAACACACCTCTCAGGCCAACAACTGACCATCACTCATCAAAACACTGAAAAACACAACAGAAGAGACTTAAAATGCCAAAAAAAAATACAATGCATGCGCAAAACCACATATATATACACAAACACACATATATACACAAATATATGCACACAGAAAACACATATACACAGACTGGGCCACAGTAACGCATGGCAGGGGATGGCATATATAATATGTGTGTGTGTGTGTTTGTGGGATTAATATAACTCAAAAACCACTGGATGAATTGATATTGAATTTGGACACAAGACACCGATCAGGCCAATGAGCAATCATCACTCATCAAAACACTGAAAAACACCACAAAAGAGACTTAAAATGCCAAAAAAACATTACAATGCATGTGCAAAACCACATATATATACACAAACACACATATATACACACAGAAAACACATACACAGACTGGGCCACAGCAGTGTGTGGCACAGGACAGCTAGTGTATGTGAGTGTGTGTGTGTGTGTGTGTGTATGTGTGTGTGTGTGTGTGTGTGTGTATATATATATATATATATATATATATATATATATATATATATATATATACACATACATACACACACATACACACACATATAACAAAATGATATATCCAACATTTTCTGCAGAGTAGCTTGGTTGCAAACATTCCCTTTGGAAGGTTAACACATCCAGTCTCTACACAAAAAGAATAGAGTTTTCAGCTTGTACACACACAGCCTTCACATCAGCATGTAACACAATAATAATAATAATAGTAATAGTAATAATACTTTTCTTTCTTACCCACCTCTCCCAACGGCTCAAGGCATGTCACAGCAAAGTCAAAAACACACAAATACTATAAACATTCTGCAAAAACACACATTAAAATGCGGTTCCATAAATGACACATATCAAAGCATTTCTATATTAAAAAAACACACACACACACAATTTGAAAGGGAGAAGGCGTAGTATTTTCCATCACCCTTTCTTTAGTTTCCCTTGTGTTCAGTTCTACAGTATTGACTCAAGCTTAATGCGCTATTGAATATCAGGCGCACTTCATTTTCCAGAGCCCTGAAACCAAAAAGAGGATTTGCTGGCAAATGCAATGTGCAAAAAAAGCATCAGAAAGTGCACTCTTTGTCATTTGGCTATTGCAGTTGATGCACATTCTTCAAAACACAAAACTGTTAGAACACCAAAGCTTCCAGTGAAGGAAAAAGAAACCTTGGGATGCATGGATGCTGTAGAATGAATCCACATTAATTGCCTTGGTTCAATGCTATGGAGTCATGGGAGATGTAGTTTGACAAGGCCTTGAGCTTTCTGTGCTAGAGGATGTGGATGCCTCCACAAACTACAAATCCCAGGATGGCATAGCATTGAGCCAGGGCCATTAAATGAGCAATGAGGTCCTTCAAAGCGGAACTCCTGAAGCAGCTTCTCCTTTGGCTTTGGCTCAGCACTAAGATGACGGTATGATGCAAATCCAATTTTGGGGAGGTATTTTAGCCCCCAGTGGCACAGTGGGTTAAACCACTGAGTTGTTAAACTTGTTGACCGAAAGGTTCAAATCTGGGGAGCAGCGTGAGCTTTTGCTGTCAGCCCCAGCTTCTGCCAAACTAGAAGTTCGAAAATATATGCCGGCCACATGATCTTGGAGGTGTCTATGGACAACGCTGGCTCTGGACTTTATGTCAGGGGAAAACCTTTACCTTATTTTAGCCCAAATGTGTTGTTTTGATAAGGAACGGAAGCATCTATGAATCTCTCTTCCAGTTCCTCCCTTTTGCTCTGCAACTCATGAGCACACTGCAATGAATCACTCCAGTCTCTGTTTATCAGTTTTGCATTGGAACAGCCTTTTCTCCTTTATTTATATTTTGTACAAAAACTCACAAGCAGTCCTGGTACACAACACACAAGAACAGCAGACTTAACACAGTGAGGTGCAAATATGTTGTCACTTAAGACAACCCACAGGAAAGTTGCATCAAACTTCTGACAGGAAATTGTCCTACTCTGTCCAAGTTCACACTCTACTATCTCAACCCTTTAACTACTGATGTCTCTACTGTGCATACTTAGAAAAGAATGTTCTCTTGAACAATATTTTTCACACAATAAAGGTGAGCATTAGACTCGAGTAACTACGGTATAGTGGAAGCTCCACGGAGCAGGACCTGTAGCACTTTTCTGTGGAACATCTTTTCACCCAGCACCACACAGAGTCCAGAAGTAGATAACTAGAGTGTATTTACAAAACTCATATACGAAAGGCGAAATGGCAATTCCCAAAAATCAGTGGAAAGGGTGCTATGAAATACAAAGATCAGTAGTCCAAGATAGCAAGGTCCAAATAATCCATGAAGGCAAGATAAATGAAATCCATATAGTCAGGAACATAGGCATTCATCCATAGGCAAGGGCAAGATGGATGGATGGCATCCTTGAAGTGACTGGACTGACCTTGAAGGAGCTGGGGGTGGTGACGGCTGACAGGGAGCTCTGGCGTGGGCTGGTCCATGAGGTCACGAAGAGTCGGAGACGACTGAACGAATGAACAACAACAAAACTATTCCAGGAACATAGGCAACTTGAGAGCTTAACATGATTTGAAGACAAAGTTGTCTGCTCTGAAGAGGCCAGGAAATCATCCCTTAATTTAAGCTCAAACCTGACCACGAAGTCATGAGATCATCCCTTTGGCACCTGGGTTTCAAGAACTGTTTCCCACGGAGTCTTTCTGGCCTTCTTATTAACCTTTTCTTTGCTCTCTCTGAGCAGAGACCTAATCTCATATCCCGGGATAACTCCCCATCCTCTCAAGAGAAAATGAATCCCAAATATCCTCTATCTGTTCAACAGCTGCCGGCCCTTCTCTCTGATCTATGGGTTGCATTTCTGTATGTATTTCAGCCACATCACACACAGACTCAGTGAAAAATCCATCATTCCTCTCATCCTCCAAAACAGAATCCCCAGCATCCCCAGTCTCTTCCTGCTGAGCCCTGATAAGACCCTATCTTCTTCCCATTCCTTAGTTTCCCTTGTGTTCACTGTTATGTTTTCTCTTCCAGCCGACATCATGTACTCGGGCACCATTGACTGCTGGAGGAAGATTGCCCGCGACGAGGGGGGCAAGGCCTTCTTCAAGGGCGCCTGGTCCAACGTCCTGCGCGGGATGGGGGGCGCCTTCGTCCTGGTCTTGTACGACGAGATCAAGAAGTACACATAAGCAGCGCCCGTCCCTGCTTCGTTTGCGGCGCCGCTCTCATGGACTGCGTCAAAACTATTTATCAGTTTCCGCTGAGGTTTCCGCTGGTTGGCAGAGGGACCACAGTTCCGCTTGCCCCCGATCCGTCTCTCGAGTCATTCCCCTGGCGATGATGATGGGACTCAAACTTCATTTTTACTCAGTCACTCCCTGTTAAAATAAGTTTGAGAGAAATACCAATAAAGTTTTAAAAGCTCTCGTCTCTGCCTCGGATCCCTTCTGTGATAGGAAATTAGCTTCGGCTTTGCTAAGTGGCTCATCTTGAAGCAGGCATGCGCAAACTTCGGCCATGCCAGACTACAACACTCCCAGCATCCCATAGGACCTTAGGCCATGTTAAACTATAACTCCCAGCACCCTATATCACAACCCTGACAGTCAAAGTACAACTTCCACAATTCCTTGTCAAACTATAACTCCCAGCATCTCATAGTCTTGAACCATGTCAAACAACAACTTCCCAACACCCTATACCACCAAGCCCTGACAGTCAGACTACAACTTCCATGATTCCATGTCAAACTAACTCCCAGCATCTCATAGCCTTGAACCATGTCAAACTACAACTTCCCAACACCCTATACCACCAAGCCCTGACAGTCAGACTACAACTTCCATGATTCCATGTCAAACTAACTCCCAGCATCTCATAGCCTTGAACCATGTCAAACTACAACTTCCCAACACCCTATACCACCAAGCCCTGACAGTCAAACTACAACTTCCATGATTCCACGTCAAACTATAACTCCCAGCAACTCATAGCTTTGAACCATGTCAAACCACAAGTCTCAGCATTCCGCAGAACCAAGCCTTGTCAGTCAAACTACAACTTCCATGATTCTATGTCAAACTACAACTCCCATAATCCCATGGAACTGAGCTATGTCAGACTAACTCCCAGCATCTCATAGCCTTGAGCCATGTTAGACTACAACTCCCAGCACCCTATACCAACGAGCACTGACAGTCAAACCACAACTTCCACAATTCCATGTCAAACTATAACTCCCATAATCCCATAGCCTTGAACCATGTCAAACTACAAGTCTTGGCATCCCATAGAGCCATGTCAAACTACAACTCCCAGCACTCTATAGCACTGATTCTTATGAGACGGGGAGAAGATGGTAGACTTAGGAATTGTGGGAGTTGAAGTCCAAAACCCCTGGAGGGCCAAAGTTTGCCCATGTTCTCTATAAGGAGGCTGAACATGGAGGCCTATGTCCTTCTATGTTCCTCTCCTTGCTGAGCGATTATGATATGCCCATAACTCCCCTGCGTTGCATAACATGCTCCGATCTCTCCAACGATCTCTCTCCGTTCGCTGCTTCCAATGCACATTCCTCCTCCCGTCACGTGTTGCCACAACGGCAAAGAGAGGAAGCCGCTGGGATTGGAATTTCCAGTCCTGCAAGTTCACCGCCTTCCTTCTGGAACTTGGACCGAAGCCCAGCAGAAGACGGAGAAGAGAGGAGCATTCAGGATCGAATCCAGACTATGTTGGGTATGTTCAGTGCCAAGTTCACGCAGGCCTGACATGCCTGGCAATTTCACACTCTCAGCTTGGAAACAACATTATACATTTCCCAGCTTTGCACACCTCATCACAACCAACCTGTGAAGTCGGTCATATTTCCAACTTGCAGTGATATTTTAACTAGGGATGTTGGCACGCTTCTCCTCTTGTAGCCGTCGTGTTGCAATGCATCCTTGCACCATCGCAGCCATGACTCATGGCTAGCTTTGCAATATTTCGTGAACGAACGGCACAGACGTTGCGACACAAGGATCCCATTGGCTACAATGATGCCCTTATCAGGAAGTAAAATTATATATACATTTCAATACAAGTGAAAACAAGTTTGTAGTCATCCATGTATTTCAATTTAGATCTGGCCTTCCTTCCAAAACTGGCTCAGGATGAAATCCCCAAGCTCAGTAAAATTAGGATTTTGTATTAGGGATATTAATGATGATATCAACCTGCAATTAAACCACAATGCAAATCTGAATTAAAAGCATATTGCAAGGGATGGGCATTTGACTTCAAAAAGCAATAATAATAATAATAATAATAATAATAATAATACAGCCAGCAGAGTTTCTGCCATGGACTCATCTTGTGTTTCAAATAATAATAATAATAATACAGCAAAGTGTTGTGTTTCTAATAATAATAATAATAATAATAATAATAATAATAATAATAATAATACAGTCAGCAGAGTGTCTGCTGTGGACTCATCTTGTTGTGTTTCTAATAATAATAATAATAATAATAATAATAATAATAATAATAATACAGTCAGCAGAGTGTCTGCTGTGGACTCATCTTGTTGTGTTTCTAATAATAATAATAATAATAATAATAATAATAATACAGTCAGCAGAGTGTCTGCTGTGGACTCATCTTGTTGTGTTTATAATAATAATAATAATAATAATAATAATAATAATAATAATAATAATACAGTCAGCAGAGTGTCTGCTGTGGACTCATCTTGTTGTGTTTCTAATAATAATAATAATAATAATAATAATAATAATAATACAGTCAGCAGAGTGTCTGCTGTGGACTCATCTTGTTGTGTTTCTAATAATAATAATAATAATAATAATACAGTCAGCAGAGTGTCTGCTGTGGACTCATCTTGTTGTGTTTATAATAATAATAATAATAATAATAATAATAATAATAATACAGTCAGCAGAGTGTCTGCTGTGGACTCATCTTGTTGTGTTTCTAATAATAATAATAATAATAATAATAATAATAATACAGTCAGCAGAGTGTCTGCTGTGGACTCATCTTGTTGTGTTTCTAATAATAATAATAATAATAATAATAATAATAATAATAATAATAATACAGTCAGCAGAGTGTCTGCTGTGGACTCATCTTGTTGTGTTTCTAATAATAATAATAATAATAATAATAATAATAATAATAATACAGTCAGCAGAGTGTCTGCTGTGGACTCATCTTGTTGTGTTTCTAATAATAATAATAATAATAATAATAATAATAATAATAATACAGTCAGCAGAGTGTCTGCTGTGGACTCATCTTGTTGTGTTTATAATAATAATAATAATAATAATAATAATAATAATAATAATAATACAGTCAGCAGAGTGTCTGCTGTGGACTCATCTTGTTGTGTTTCTAATAATAATAATAATAATAATAATAATAATACAGTCAGCAGAGTGTCTGCTGTGGACTCATCTTGTTGTGTTTATAATAATAATAATAATAATAATAATAATAATAATAATAATAATACAGTCAGCAGAGTGTCTGCTGTGGACTCATCTTGTTGTGTTTATAATAATAATAATAATAATAATAATAATAATAATAATAATACAGTCAGCAGAGTGTCTGCTGTGGACTCATCTTGTTGTGTTTATAATAATAATAATAATAATAATAATAATAATAATAATAATACAGTCAGCAGAGTGTCTGCTGTGGACTCATCTTGTTGTGTTTATAATAATAATAATAATAATAATAATAATAATAATAATAATAATAATAAAACAGCCAGCAGAGTGTCTGCTGTGGACTCATCTTGTTGTGTTTCAAATAACAACAACAACAACAACAACAACAATAATAATAATATTTTGGGTTGCCGTGAGTTTTCTGGGCTGCTTGAGCATGTTCCAGAAGCATTATCTCCTGACGTTTCACCCACATCTATGTCAGGCATCCTCAAAGGTTGTGAGGTCTGGTGGAAATTAAGTAAGTGAGATTTATATCCCTGTGGAATGATGTCCAGGGTGGGAAAAAGAAAGAACTCTTGCCTGTTGGAGGCAAGTATGAATGTTGCCGTTGGCCACCTTGATGAGCATTGAAGCTGCTAATTAGCAGCTTCAAAGCCTGGCTGCTTCCTGCCTGGGGGAATCCTTTGTTGAGAGGTGTTAGCTGGCCCTGGTTGATTCTTGTCTGGAATTCCGCTGCATTTTAAGTGTTGTTCCAGGTTGGTTCATCAGGTCCTCTGCTATGCCTGACTTGCAATGATGCCCTTATCAGGAAGTAAGATTATATATACATTTCCAAAACTGGCTCGGGATGAAATCCCCACGCTCAGTAAAATTAGGATATTGTATTTGGGATATTAATGATGATATCAACCTGCAATTAAACCACAATGCAAATCTGAATTAAAAGCATTTTGCAAGGGAAGGCATTTAATTGCAAAAAGCTATTATTATTATTATTATTATTATTATTATTATTATTATTAGGTTACTGTGAGTTTTCTGGACTGCCTGGCCATGTTCCAGAAGCATTCTCTCCTGATGCTTTGCCCACATCTATGGCACACATCCTCAGAGGTTGCGAGGTCTGTTGGAAACTAGCAAAATTGAGTTTATATCCCTGTGGAATGATGTCCAGGGTAGGAGAAAGAACTCTTGTCTGTTGGAGGTAGGTGGGAATGTTGCAACTGGCCACCTTGATTAGAATTTGATAGCCTAGCAGTTTCAAGGTGTGGCTTCTTACTGCCTGGAGGAATCCTTTGTTGAGAGGTGATTAGCTGGCCCTGATTGATTCTTGTCTGGATTTCCCCCGCCTTTTTGAGTCTGGCCATGTTCCAGAAGCATTCTCTCCTGATGATCTGCCCACACCTATGGCACGCATACTCAGAGGTTGAAGAGTCTGTTGGTTTCCATATCTGTGAAATAATGTCCAGGGTGGGAGAAAGAACTCTTGTCTGTTGGAGGCAGGTGTGACTGTTGCAATTATCACCTTGATTCGCATTGAAAAGCCTTGCAGCTTCAAGGCCTTGCGACATTCACACCTGCCTCAAGCAGACAAGAGTTCTTTCTCCCACCCTGGACATTATTCCACAGATATGTAAACCAACAGACTCTTCAACCTCTGAGTATGCGTGCCATAGATGTGGGCAAAGCATCAGGAGAGAATGCTTCTGGAACATGGCCAGACTAAAAAGGCAGGGGAAATTCCACAGATATATAATTTTCCTAGTTTCCAGCAGACCTCACAACCTCCAAGGATGCTTGCCGTAGATGTGGGCGAAATGTCAGGAGAGAATGCTGCTGGAATATGGCCAGGGGGCCTGGAAAACAACGCAACTTGTGTTACGTAGTGGGATAACCTAATCGAGTTGTTGCAAGGTGTCGGAAAGTCAATGGACAGAACGTTCTCTCAGATAACATCAGCAATCACGGGAAGGCCGGAGAGGGCAGATTCCGAAAGAGGTGAAGGGAAAGCTTGACTCAGCAAGCCACCCAACAGGTATCTCTACCAAGTGCTGCTACTCCACTGTGTAGCTACTACGCTCCCTTCCACACCCTACATATCACCTCAAAGCACCTGGCCAGCAAGTGCCGACTGCGCGGTTTGGTTTAGACCAAACCGAACCAGATGTCGAAGCGCTCACCTGGAGCAGCAATGCGGCTGACTGGCGGAACCAGTTATTCCATAGGTTTTGGGCCAGGAGCCAAATTTGCCGTGTCCTTCCCAAAGGCACGGATCTCAGGGAGAGACTTAGAAAGTCACTTTGCGGATTCCTATAGTACAGCGTTTCTCAACCTGAGGGTCAGGACCCCTGAGAGTGGTCATGAGGGGGTGTCAGAGGGGTCTCCAAAGACCATTGGAAAACACAGTA